>NC_135501.1:16916157-17138657 GCF_052857255.1 Amblyomma americanum
AAGATCGTTAGCTGTTACTCATCACGTTTCGAGATTGCGTGAGGTCTGCTACCACACTTGACCACGGCGCCATCTGCGGCAGCAACTACTCATCACAAAACGCCATTTCGTGATATCTCCTGCCACCCTGAGATCAAAAGCCATCTGTGGCTGCAACTAGAAAACAGCGTATCTCGGATTGAGACTTGCAGCGACATCTACAATATCATTCTAGAAACAACCACCTGCCGTGTGCCAATGACGACATCATGGTCCAATATGGTGGACAGATGTGCAACTATGTGGGTATGGTGTCAGGGGACGAAATGGCGGCAAAGTCAAGTTTTCTCGAATCCACAATGGCTGCCATTAAAATTGGTTGTGCCCTCGCATCCCTTTTACCCCCTCACCAAACAATATCGTAAAACGGGTAGGAAAATTCTCCCGGTACGGGACCACTATACATACATAGTAAGTAGTAGTAGTAAGTGGATGAAAGGGGAAGAGGAGAGGACTGAAGTTAACGCACCACAACCACTGCCAGCGTGCAGATGGAGAGGAGAAGGATAGGTAGAGTTTCAGAGGAAGGAGGAAAAGGGGAGTATAAAGATGCGGGAGACGCAGTAGTATCAGTCAGTCAGTCAGCTACCTTGGGCTAGCAATATCCGTCCAGGCCCGTTTCCTCCAGGAAGGCGAGGAGAGACCGGAGCGCCTTGGAATCGCTGGGGCCGGTGGGGAAGAGAAGGGCACTGGCCGAGTCGGATGGAAGGCTCAGGTCCCTGTAGCAGGCAGCCAGCTTTGCCTGGTAGATGGCAAAGGCAGGGCAATCGAGGAGGAGGTGATCGGTGGTCTCCTCCTAATGGCCGCAGCGGGAGCAGTCTGCCGTGAGGGCAAAACCCTTGCGATGGAGCCTAGCCACGGTCCAAGAGCATCCGATGCGGAGCTGGACGAGGAGGGACCTCTGCCGTCTGGTGGTCCCCTTATCTGGCAGGCGTTGAGGGGGTGTCCCTTGGGCAACACTGGGGTCGGGGTGCTCCATTAGCAGCTGCCGCTCCGTGATGGTTCTGGCAACATTCAGGGGCACCACAGCAGTAGAGCACTGGGTACGGCTTCCGTGGGCAGCCTTGGCCAGGGCATCTGCGGCCTCAAGACGACGTTTGCAGAAGTTTTTGGCCGTCCCGCAGTACGGAAACTTTGCGCTGAGCAATGTTTGCGCGTTCGGGCTCAGCATGCGGGTGACAGCTTCACCGCCTACATCGAAGATATGGTCGATCTTTGCAAACGTGTAGACCCGTCTATGCCTGAGGCCGACAAGATCAATCATATCATGAAGGGAATTGACGACGACGCTTTCCACATGCTGGTGGCGAAAAGTCCAACTACCGTCGCTTCCCTGTACAACCTCTGCCAGGGCTATGATGAGTTGCGCAAGCCACGCCTTGGCACTCGTCGCTCATCAGTCGTGTCTGGCGAGCCCATATCCGGCCTTGCCGTCAACAGCGACCTATTGGGTCAAATCAAAGACTTCGTAAGCGAGGAGGTGGCCCAGCATCTTTCGCTCCTCTCGGGCACACACACTTCACCCGCGGTCCTGACTCCAGAGTTGCGGCACACCATCGCCCAGGAGGTAGCCGATGCACTTCCAGCTCGTCGGCAGCCGGTTCCCGTAGCTCATCAAGCCAACCTTCTCGAGATGCAGCCCGCTCCCGTTGCTGCACCTTTGGGCTATGGTGGAACCGTTGCGATGCCTCCTGTCCCTATGCCTGGGCCTCTCACATATGCCGAAGTCGTCGCACGCCCATCGCAGCTGCAGGCCTTGGCCTACGTTCCCGCACCAGTGCCTCCGCCTGTTGCTCCCCGATAAAACCCAGCGCCGGCTGCCCACAACCCTTGACGCACGGCTCATAACCGGCCGATTTGCTACGCTTGTGGTCTACCGGGCCATGTCGCGCGCTTCTTTCACCGTACTCTTCCTGCCCCTGTGTCACATCTGCCGGCTAACAACCAGTCCTACAGCACCTTTTGCCCAGCTTCAGGACCACCAACCCCAGCGCCCCCTTCTGACCCTGCTCCCAGCTGCCAGCCATTCGATTCGCGCCGCTCACCCTCCCCTCGCCGTCGCTCCTTGTCACCCATGCGGCGTCGCAGCGTTCCCGCGGAAAACTAGGAGCCGAAGTTCCTGGGGCACAAACTGCGCACGCTTCGATCAGCTCAAGTCCTCGTCTTTCCTCACCGAACTTTTTAAATGTGCTAGTTGACGTCGTTCGAGCACTTGCGCTTGTGGACACAGGTGCTACCGTTTCTGTTATATCCGAAAACTTCTGTTGTTCGCTTCGCCTATACCTTCGGGACTCTCTCTTTGCACCGCTAGCGCCGACACTGTTCATCCTTCCGCTGCTTGCACAGCACGTGTCCTAATCGCTGACGTTTTGTATGCCGTGGAATTCTTAGTTCTCAGTTCTTGCTCCCATGACCTCATCCTTGGCTGGGATTTCCTATCCCGCCATCGTGCCGTCATAGACTGTGCCCGTGCTCATGTGGCAATCTCCGTGCTCCCTGATACGCTCGCCGAGGACCCTTCGTCCTACTCTGGTACCAAACTTGCTGTTGCCGCGGACACCGATGTTCCCCCCGCCTGCTCGTTCCCGTGTCCGCCACCTCTGTGTCCTGCGAGAGTGTACTCTTCGCGTCTTCGCCCGTCCTCGCTTCTCGGCGACACCTACCTTTTCCATTCGCCGCCCTCGACATACGCCACGGTGCAACCGAACTCGTCGTTTCGAATCCCTCGCCCTATCAGTTCATCTTTCTCCGTGGAGAATATCTTGGACACATTGAACAGCTTGACCTGCTCATGCCCTTCGACGATGAAACTCTTTGCAGTGGTACCTCCGTCACCGCCCTCATACCACCTAGTGCTGTCTCCGACCCGCTCTCCCCGGAAATGTTTCACCGGTCAGTGGCCAGCGACCTCGACCCAGCTCACCGCGAGATGCTCCTTGCCCTGCTTCACAAGTTCCGCTCTTCCTTCCATCACCAGAAAACTTATTTGGGCAGCGCGACTACCGTCGTCCACCGCATTGATACAGGTCCTCATGCCCCTCTCCACCAGCGCCCCTACCGTGTGTCGCCTCCAGAGCGCCGCGTCATCACTGAACAGGTTGACGACATGCTGCACCGCGGCGTTATCCACCCTCTTCGAGTCCGTGGTCTTTGCCCGTCGTGCTCTTCAACAAGAAGAATGGCTCGATTCGATTCTGTGTCGATTTTCGTCGCCTAAACAAAGTTACGCGCAAAAACGTTTACCCACTACCCCGTATTGATGACGCCCTCGACTGTTTGCAAGGAGCCGAGTTCTTCTCCTCCCTAGATCTCCGTTCCGGCTATTGGCAAGTCCCCATGGCTGAGCCTGACCACCGGAAAACAGCTTTTGTCACCCCTGACGGCCTCTATGAATTCAACGTGATGCCATTCAGCCTCTGTAACGCTCCCGCAGCGTTTCAGTGCATGATGGACAACATCTTGCGTAGCCTCAAATGACACATTTGCCTATGCTATTTAGACGATATTGTTGTTTCCCCGCCTGATCTTCCGACAAATCTCGAGCGCTTGCACAAGATACTGCGCTATCTCACCGACGCTGGCCTCCAACTCAACCTCAAGAAATGTCGATTTGGCTATTTGGTGCCCGCCAACTGACCATACTCGGTCATGTCGTCTCCAAAGATGACATCCTCCTCGATCCGGATAAGATTCGTGCTGTCCCAAACTTTCCCAATTATAAGGAGCTCCGAAGCTTCGTGGACCTATGCTAATATTTTCGCCGCTTTGTGCGCAACTTCGCCTCTATCATCGCCCTGCTTACGAAGCTCCAGAATGGGCCCGCCGATCTGTCTGCTTGGAATTCAACCTGCGAAGTTGCTTTCGATACCGTCCGTCGTCTTCAGACTTCACCACCGATGCTGCGCCGTTACGACCACAGTGCGCCAACCGAGACGCACACCGACGCCAGCGGCGTAGCCCTCGGAGCCGTACTTGCACAGCGTAAGGCCGGCTTTTCCGAATACGTTGTTGCTTACGCTAGCCGTTCGCTCACGAAAGCCGAATCTAATTACACCGTTACGGAAAAGGAGTGCCTCACCATAGTCTGCGCACTCACAAAATTTCGTCCTTGCCTTTATGGCCGCCCCATCGACGTCGTAACTGAACACCATGCCCTCTGCTGATTGGCTACTCTCAAAGACCCTTCTGGGCGCCTCGGCCGCTGGGCCCTGCGTCTTCAGGAAAACGACATTAACGTCGTATATCGGTCGGGCCGCAAACATTCCGACGCTGGCGCCTTGTCGCGCTCACATCTGCCATGTCCTACGCCTTCTTCGTCGTTGTCCGCCTCGGCTCTGGCCGCGCTCACTGCCACGAACCTCCCCATAGAACAGCGTTGAGATACATGGATTTCTTCGCTTTTAGATGCCCTCAATGCGCCGACTACGGCTTCGTTACCACGGGCCCTTCGTCGTCAAGCTTCTCATTTCACGATTCGCGACTCTCTACTATATCGCTGAAACTATCACCCGGATGGCCGTAAATGGCTCTTGGTTATTCCTCGCCAGCTTCGCTCTGAAGTTTGTGTGCATCAGCATTCCGACCCTCAGAGCGTTCCTCCAGGATTGCTGAAAACCTACGAACGTCTGCGCCAGCGATACTACTGGCGTGGAATGTTCAATTTTCTTCGCCGTTATATACGCTCCTGCATTGCCCTATATATATATATATATATATATATATATATATATATATATATATCCTGATGAAGGACGATCCACCGTCTGAAACCAAGATAATCGTACCAGTTGTGGCCTTTTCACTGTGCAAGTTTTCACTGGCCCGTTGAGCAACCCCGACTGCTTCCACTATATATATAGTGTAAGGTGTTTATTCGAAGCGCAGGTTTGTGGTCGTTGATCGAAGAGCGTCACGACAGGCACACTCCCAGGAGTCACCCAGGATCCCCAACTGCACTTCGTTAACCTTTTCGTCCCGCCGCTTGAACTGGCTCCCATTGCAGTTACTTCTCAGCCGAAAAAAGAACCGTCCTGGAAACTTGCGGGGGGGGGGGGGGGGGGGATGAATGGGCCGATCATACCAGGGTGTAAGACGCTCCACGTGTACAGACAGGTTCGCGGCCCCGGCGACGACGATCCGAAGTGGGGCCAAGCGGCTGAACTAAGCAATTAACTAGAGAAGTTTGTTGCAGAACACGGTAAGGTCCGTGATAGCGAGAAAGCAGTTTCGTGGCCAGGCGTGGAGTGGAGGAAGGCACCCAGTGTCAACGAGCGCGCCACAGCGATATGACGTGAGGGGAATCCTGGAAACACCGACGGTGCTTCTGGTGCCACTGGAGCTGTGTGGTTAAAGAGCGTGCAAGTTGGAGACATTCTTCGGCATACATGCGACCTTCGAAAAAGGGTTTGATCTCGGAAGCCTCAGGGCGATAGGGAAGGATGGTGTCTGTGGCAGTTGTAGGCTCTCGGTCATAAACAGAAAGAATGGGGAGAATTCCGTCGTTGCCTGCGTAGCCGCATTATACGCGCATGTGACGAAAGGGAGCTCTTGGTCCCAGTTGGAGTGTGCGGCATCAGCATACATGACGAACATGTCACTGAGAGTGCGATTTAACCGCTCAGTCATGCCATTGGTTTGGGCCTAATATGCACTGGTACAGCGATATACAATTTGGCACTGCTTTGGCACCACTGTGTCCTGTCCACTTTGTTTCTTGTGTCGTTGTCTTTTTGCGCTAGAAATTATCAAACTTTTAGTAGCGCCTCGATGTCGTCCTTGAGAAAAACGCGGCCCCGGTCACTAAGCATTTCGTCCGGGGCGACGTGACGGAGAGCAAGATGGTAGGCTAAATTATGAGTTTGGGCTAGTTGGTTCTTATTTGAAACATTAGAGAGCAGCGCAACAGAACAGCACAGAGCACGGCAGAAACAAAGAAACACAGTGCCCGTCCTCTGTTCATTTCTTTCTTCTGCTTTGTGTGCCGTTCTTTTGCACTGCTCTCTAATGTTTCAAGGACGGTGGAGGATGAAAGAAGCAACTCCTGCGCGGTGACAGTTTGGAGATCCGACATTTCGACTTAACGGTTGAGGTGGTCAACGGCCACAATGATCCAGTGGTTGTGAGCCGAAGCGGTTGGAAGCGTGCTGTAAAGATTGATGCCGACGCGATCAAAGGGGCGGCCAGAGCAGGGTAACGGCTGTAACTAAGCGGCGTCGTGGCGAGGAGGGGGTTCTTGCCACGTTGGAAGGCTTGACAATTAAGACCTAGTGTACGGACATATGAAGCGGTGTATACCGAGCCAGCAGTATCGCAGACGCAGGCGAGCATACGCTTTCAATAGACCGGTATGGCAGCATTGTGGATTTGCGTGAAAAGAGGCATAAATGGCAGCACGGAGGTGGCGAAGGTTTACCAACAGCCATTTCCGCCCGTCGGAGAGGTAGTTAGAGCGCTATAAAAGGCTTTCACGAACGGCAAAACGGTGGGCATGGTGGAGAAGGGTCCAGGGCGAAAAATGCGGCGAGATCAGAGGATGGTGAGCAGCGAGGTGATCCAAAGATCCTTCAGTTGTTCGGAAAGCATATCGGGGACGTAGAACGACGAGAAATCGTAGGCACAGACGAAGGCAGAGGTTGAATCGCATGGAAGCGGTGAACGAGAAAGCGCGTCGGCGACACAGGACTTGCGTCCAGAGCGATAAATGACCTGAATATCATACTCCTGGAGACGTAAAGCTCAGCGGGAGAGTCGGCCAGAAGGATATTTGAGGGAGGACAGCCAGCAGAGGGCATGACGGTCAGTGACGACATAGAACGGCCGGCCGTAGATGTAAGGGTAGAAGTGTTGGCAATCGTTCAGAATGATGGCAAGACATACTTTTTCAGTGACAGAATAGTTCGATTCCGCCTTGGCGAAGGCGCGAATGGCGTAAGCAACAACTTTCGCGGGGTAAAAACTGCTCCCAAGCCCACACCTCTCGCGTCAGTGTGAATTTCTGTTGGACAGTCGGGATCAAAATGGCGAAGGATTGGGGTGAGATGGGGGGGGAGAGAGTCCAGCAGGCGACGTAAAGTGTTGAACGCGGCATCGCAGGCAGGTGACCAAGACGACAGGTTCGGGCTGCCCCTTAGAAAAATTTTAGTAACATTCTTTAGAAAGTCTTTAGACACTTGTTAATAGAAACTATCGACATTGAATAGAAAGTCTTCCGAATGTCTTTATACTTTGTAGTAACAACCTATCAACTGTCTTACGACAGTTGTGACAGTCGTGTACTATGGGATCTCATTCTGTACTAATTTATTGTATACACTGTTACTCTGGGCGTTACTCAATAAACTTGAAACTTCTGTTGGCCACTGATATCCAAGAGTCAAGTGCGTAGAAAGTCATTATACTTCCTTTCATACATTTATCGACAATTTGTATATACTTCCTCTCAACCATTCACCGACAATGTTTTCAATACCCTATTAACGGTCTTCCGAAAATTGGCCACCGTTATCCAAAAGACTCAAGTACGTAGAAAGTCTTCAAACTTCCTATCATCCCCGTATCAAGTTTCTATATACTTCCTATCAACCACATACCGACAATGTCTACCAACACCCTGCAAACTGTCTTCCGACAATTGGCCACCACTACCCAAAAGACTCAATTGCGTATAAAGTCTTTATACTTCCTATCATACACTTATCGACACTTTCTATATACTTTCTCTATACTTACCAACAATGACTTTTAACACCCTATTACCGGTATTCCGACAATTGGCCGCCGTTATCCAAGAGTCTAGTACGTATTAAGTCTTCAAACTTCCTATCATCCCCGCATCAGGTTTATATTTACTGCCTATCAACCGACAATTGGCCACCATTATCCAAAAGACTTAAGTACGAAGAAAGTCTTCATGATTCCGTCAACTTATCAATGTTTCAAAACGTGTGTGTTAACTACACCATATGACATTTTGATCAATATTGTTTTATCACTTCAAAATAATTTCGCGAGCACTGTATCCTAGACTCTTCAAAGAATAATAGAAGCAAAATGCAAATTATTACAGTTCTTTATATCGCACAAGCCATAACGTACATAAGCTCCCGGCAAGAAGTGCAAGACACAACAATATATTTTACGGAAAACAATAGAAGAACAAAATTTTGCCTTTGGCACAAAAGCCCCTGACTGCTCAGTTAACTCTTGCTAATGATGGAAACACAGAAATTGCCTCGCGATTTTATATGGCTTATACGAAGCCCTCACACACCTTTAAGATTGAATGGTATTGTTTGTAGGCATTACAGATATAAATGGCTTTTTCTTATGATTGCGAAATCTCACCAGATATATATATATATATATATATATATATATATATATATATATATATATATATATATATATATATATATATCAAAAGTGATTTGTTGGCAGCTTATTGATCTATATAAGAAAAAGTAACCTGAACTTCAAAACCATACCAGGAATTCACGACGTTTCTCCTTGAGAAGCATTTCCTGAGTGTACTACAGCATTCAAAACAAAAGTTTTGTTGTCCGAATGCTGTAGAACACTTGAAAAGGGGCGGTACTGCAGCCGAATTATCGTAAATTAAATCCTGTAAGATTTTTCTCATGTAAATACATATTTACCACACGTTTCAGGAAGGACTAAGTAGTTCTCAAAAAATATTTTTTTGAGATAGAAATATGGCTTTTTCAGTACAATATTACCAGTTTTTGTGGGAAATAAACCTGATGAAACGTCTTAAGTTGTAAGCTTGGTAGCTAACTTCTAATGCGGTGATTCGAAGAGAGCTAAACTGCCAAAATGTTTCAAATTTTGATATTCTTGATTATTTTATATATTGTGCACCCATTATTCAGCAGGCCAAGAGTGAACTTCGCTTTTTAAAAAGGCTAATATTTCAGGAGAAAATATTGGAAACGACTTCATGGAAGGGGCAGCGTTTAACGGAGAGCTCAATTTCGCAAATTTGCAATGATGTAAGAAGGAAAGTGTGACATTCCTTGTGTGCTACGAGGTACATTCCTTGTGTGTGCTACGAGGTACATTCCTTGTGTGTGCTACGAGGTACATTCCTTGTGTGTGCTACGAGGTACATTCCTTGTGTGTGCTACGAGGTTCCACGTTCGACGGCGCGGCGTAGACGGAGACCCAGATGACAGGCATCATCAATTACCCAGCCATGCTCGTTGAGAGTGACAACCAGAACGAAGGGGTTTAAGCCCAACCGGACCCGCCGCCGCGGGGAAACGGGCTTATCCTCCCCAATTGGCGTGGCGGTTCCAGGGGCGGCCCTTCCGAGCACATTCCAGGACAAGGGAACTGTCAGCGGGCCAGAGCGCGCCTTACCTTGAGGAGCGAGTGTCAGTTGATGGATGGAGAATGGAGGCCGGTGACCTGCGGGAACTGTCAGCGGGTCAGAGCGCGCCTTACCACAGCCGACGCTATGCGCTACCTCGAAGACAACATTCTTTCCCTCGGACTCAACACGTGAGGGGGGCGAGACAATAAGTGCGGTGGTATGTTTGTGCGCCCAAGTGAAAGCCCTAGCCCCCCCTCCTTCCCCTCCGGCGTGGGCGTCCTCACCCTAGGGAGTGTGGAGAAGAGGATATAAAAATCGAGAAGCATTACGGAAGGGCAACGCTCAGGACGACATCGTTCGCCAAGAGGGCCTTCAGCGCCGAAGCCCGACGGCGTGCAGCTTCTGCCAGCAACCGCTCGAGCCCAACTCCGGAGCCACTCTATCGCCCCCATGAAGTCGTCGGCACGTAAGCTCGGACGCCCCAGCCTCTGATGTATAATCTTAATCATGTGTAATTATTGAATATACCTGTTTGTTTAAACTGAGCCATACGGTGTCTCTTTGCCTCTCCGTCCCGTGTGGACCTGCGCATTATGGGGGTCATCACAAAAGCCATTATGGATATATTCTGCGTGCTATAGTAAAGGTAAAAAAGAATATGTCAGGCTTACTTCCGCCATTGCAAAGAGCTTGTCGCTTACTTGAAAAAATCTATAACGCTACACAACTCTAAATGAGGCCATTTTGAAGACATTTTTTTTCTCCGCAAATATAAATCAGATATCCTTTAAACTTACACAAGACATAAGCATTGAGGAGCTAAAAGAGTGTACTGTCCTTAACTGTTATGTAATATAGGGAAGTACTATTATTGCCCTAAATATGTCATTTTTTATTATTATTATTATAGCGTTTTTCAAAAATGAAAGAAAAGAAAACCCAACCCCCAGTTTTTCTCCAATCTTATGAAACAAGTCTGTAGAAGGAGGCGAAAAACAATGCAGAGGAACATCTCATACTGTTATGTTTAAAATAATGTTATCCAAGTTCAAACTTGTAGCTTCTTGAGCATCAGCAGGAGCACATAAATGAGGGGGTAGAAACAGCAAACAATCTCTGCGCTGCTCAAAATTTTCCCCGAATCCCAAGACAGACATTTTGCATCAAAAGAAAGCACGCCTAATTACGTTTTGTGGACAAAGACCGATATGTAAAAAAAGCAGGATTCGGTGGCGCCGCTATCGCCGAGTGCGGGTAACAAATGGGAGTGCGGCCCATAGAAATGGATGCAAAGGAAATTTTTGTATGTAATTTTCTTATTGCACAGCGCATCTATGAAGCCGTGTGTAACCTCACGCCCTCGTTTTTTCGGTCGACTCCAGGTATAGCGCGGCTAATTTTATTTTCTAATTCACGTTTGATTTAAGAATACCTTTTGTATTTTTAGCAGCTGTTTATTAATTTTGACTGGTTATGCACGTACATGCTGGACTGGTTATAACAAAGCTTGAGGAGGCATTCCCTCAACTGTTGTACAAATCTTTTTTAAGCTTTTGCCTATCACAGACTCTAAAATGGGCAAATGAGGTCGTCCTTCATTAATAAGAGACAATAAGAGCCTATAGTATACAATGTAGATTTCTAAAACGCCTCAAGCAAGACCATATTGGGGATTTTTTTTAAAGACTGGCTTTATATTGGCGTAAACTTCCACGTTCCTTCCTGGAATGCAGTCGGCTTTCTTTAATGAAAGAAAACCTTAAAGATGCGCTGTGCATTAAGAAAATTGCACTGAGAGCGATTGTTCACATGCGTTACTATGAGCCGCACTCCCAGTTATTACTCGCACTTGGGTATAGTGGCGCAACACAATCATGCTTATGTCGCAGATCGGTGTTTGACCACGAGAAGTAAATAAATGTGCTCTCTCTTGATGGAAAAGGTCTGAGTCTTGGGACCTGGAGGAAATTTAGATCAGCGGAGGGCGTGTTTGTTGCTTCCGCGTCCTCAATTATGCGCTCCTGCCGGTGCTCAAAAGGCTACAAGCAGCGTGATGATGCCGGTGGGGCAGAAGTACAGTGCTTAACTGCGGACGGATTTGAAGAAAGGCTGCATTAGAGCCATGCTTTTGTAAAAATCAAAAAAGCGACACTCCGTTACAGACTCCAGCGGTTGAGTCCATTGTGTTCAGGATTGGAGGCTAATGAATAATTACCTACGCCTCCAGAAATTTGCATAAAAAGTTGTGCACAGCCAGTTATACTTTTATTGGAGTTATTATTCACGACTTACGTTAAACTTTTATCGCTTCAGACCAAAAATGGGGGAATGGCATTCAGTGTATCGAATGTAATTCAAATAAAGGGACAACAAACCTTCCAGCGTGCCATTGCCTCAGATGCACTCCAATGGAATCGTTCTGCTATTTTTAATCGCCGTTTCTTTAACCAAACCTATTAAGAACCATGGCACTTGATGTGACTTCGACATAGAATGGGCAGTTTTCCATATCCAGTAAACACACAGGCAGCAGAATAAAAAAAACACGCGCTGCTGCAATCAATTTTCTTTCTAATTGTGTACTTTTCACGCGCTGCTCCTGTGGAGTCGGAACCTGACAGTTCTCAGCATGCAACTAAATTCTATCACTTAACTTCTTCTCAATGGAGTTGGTGCAAAGAGCGTTCAAAGGCGGCGGGTCTAAAAGCTGCATTGCTGGCACGCGAGCTGGTCATGAACCGAACGCCTCCCGCCAAGCGATCGCGTCGTGCTCGCATTTTGCACGTCACTGAGAACAAGGCGTAAGGACCAAGCCTAAGTGCATTCGCCGCCCTCATGCAACTCCCGACACATGGCACAAGTCATCTTTCAGTTCTGTACTTGCATTCGTCACCATTCACGACAAGCCGCTTCTTCTGTCGGACGCCGGCCGCTGCGGCGTGGCGTTGGGTGCTGTACGTCAGAGCAGTTTTTGAGAACCCTGTGCGCGTAAGAACTTCTTCCGCAGCACAGGAGCCATCTGTCACCTTCCGAGTTCAATCACATTACCACAATACTAACGAGGCCGCACAATCAACAAAAACAAGCTCAAGAAAGCCACTACAGCTACAACCGTCAGAACTCGGCACAAAAACTGGGCTTCAGCCTTGTGTGGCGAGCGGCCAATAGTGTGCATGCGGCTCTCATCCCCGCCACCAGCAAACGTAAAGGCGGCGCTAAAGTTGCCTAAGGTTAAACGCTTTAAAAGAGGATTTGTAACGTTCTCTCTGCCACAAGCTTGGCGCAATAAACGACGAAATATTTCGTTTGAATTGAGAAGCCAGCAGATTGATAACGACTCAGGCAAAAAAAAAATGTGTCTCCTCACAACCACCAGTTTCTGGCGGCGCTGCGAACGAAAGCTCCGGAAAGGGGGCAGCTACAGGCGACGCAGCTGGAGTCATGCGGAAAGCCGCGGCCGCTCGTCGGCTGCACTGTCTACCTAGTTCTAGGCTTTAGCTAGTTCCCCGTAACTGCGTCGCAGAATCAGGAATGATGATGACGTTTGTCAGCTCCACTGGTTTCGGCTTTTAATTTTCGCATATTGTGTGGTTGACCGTACTATGCACAGTTTGCCTCATGCCATTTGCTGTATACGTGTGCGTGTCTTGAGAACGCGAGCGACCGCGCGCCACCGTAGAGTGACACGCGAAATTTGGTGCAAGCTCTCGCTCCCGCATCGCCTATGTTTTGTGTGTGTACGTCACGCCATTGGACACTTTGCACGCTCTTTGCTTGAGCGAGGCCCACTGGTAGTCTCACTACCGTAGACTTTTGTGTGCTACCTTGATTAATTTTTACCTCTGCCTTTCACGGTCTTCGGCTCTGCCTCACGTCAGCCCCACAATATACAGTATTTCTCGTTATTCGAGGGCGTATAATCGTGAATCAAGGGGAAGGAATGCATTATTTATTTACATAACGCTACTTACCACGTTGGAAGCACGGGCAAGGACACAAAGTTAAGCAAAACATGCGCGCGCACGAACACACGCACAGACACAGGCACACACACAATCTGTGATGACAACAACACACAGGAGAACGCGAAAAATGTGAACACAGTAATGGCATTAAATGGATGAGGTCATAGCTACCCGTGCACAGTAGTCACACTGTATATTCTGCTATTACCGTTTCTTCCCACCCTACCCCTGAATCCCTTACGCGGGAGTCTTTGTGCTCGACTTGCTCCAATTTCTTATAGTATTTATCTTTCTTTTTTCTTTCGTAACTGTATTTTTTTCTGAACGATGTCTGGATATAGTCCTTTTCCCATGAGAAATAAAAAAATGATTGCACACAAATTTTCGTTTATAAATAAGGCCAATCCGTCACTGTAGTGATTTTTTAAAAGAAAAAATTGGCTTCTTTCCTAAACATAAGAGAAATAGTTATAGACTTCCCGTGACACGTTTTATGGGAACTGAGGTTTTCCAGAGAAATATCAAGTAAAACATGGGGCATCTTATAGCCATTGTTATTTACCATCGCCCACTGAGGAATTATTTTGTCGGCGTGATTTTTATTTCAGGTGACATCAGAGTTTCTAAAGTTAAGCGTCCACAACGCCAGTCATTTCGCTCCGCCCTTCTACTTCACTGCGCATCCCTGCAGACCGTTCTTTACTGGAGTTTACAGCTGCTCTTGCTCCCTTTGCGAATGCGCAGCCGGCGGCAGCGCTTCTTACAAGTTCTGTGTGAGCGTGTGTTTATACAACCTGAGGTGTGTGCGCACGGCATCAAGTGGAATAATAATAATAATAATAATATAATAATAATTGGTTTTTGGGGAAAGGAAATGGCGCAGTATCTGTCTCATATATCTTTGGACACCTGAACCGCGCCGTAAGGGAAGGGATAAAGGAGGGAGTGAAAGAAGAAAGAATGAATAGGTGCCGTAGTGGAGGACTCCGGAATAATTTCGACCACCTGGGGATCTTTAACGTGCACTGACATCGCACAGCACACGGGCGCCTTAGCGTTTTTCCTCCATAAAAACGCAGCCGCCGCGGTCGGGTTCGAGCCCGGGAACTCCGGATCAGTAGTCGAGCGCCCTAACCACTGAGCCACCGCGGCGGGGCTCAAGTGGAATCGGTATTCGGGTGCTGCCAGCACCGCCGCTGCAAGAGTCGAATCTATCGCCATCGTTGAACCTTGCATTCGGCTGTGCGCTGACCGATAAGATACGCACAGCTCACATTTTCAGGCTAAGACACTACTTAGCGGGGTCAAACCCTACCAAGAATCTTGTGTGAAGCCTCGGAGTTACTCTGCTAAGCCAAGGTCAGTTCGGAGCAGCGTCACGCCAGCTTTAAACAATGAGAAGAGGGCGTCGCGCCCGCTGCCGCGGAGTGGAGAGAGGGTGTGAAGATGAGTTCAGTTTAGTTTATGGCCGTTTTACGTCTTAAAGCGACTCGGGCTATGAGGGACGCCGTAGTGAAGGGCTCCAGAAATTTCGACCTCCAGGGGTTCTTTACCGTGCACTGACATCGCACAGTATACAGGCCTCTAGAATTTTGCCTCCATCGAAATTCGGACAGCGTGGCCGGAATTGAACCCGCGTCTTTCGGGTCAGCAGCCGAGCGCCGTAGCCACTAAGCCACCACGGCGGCTTGGTGTGAAGATGAAGAGCGAGAACCGCGTTTGCCTCCTAATGCTGATGCCAGTAAGAAGAGGCGAAGAATAAACACATGCTTCCGCACGTCTACTGGGCTTAATTACCTGAAAACCCCACACTTCTTTCCCGGGTCCCTCAGAGCCATTGCAGTGCGGGGAAATATAAAGTACCACTATTACCGCATTTTCTCTTGCCACAGCCGTCTTTGCGTTGAAGGAGATGCTATTGGAAGTGCGGAAGAGGCAATGCGCCGGCGCTTATGCTCTGATCAAAGCGGGTTCTGATCACATCCCAGATTATGGGAGCGGAGCTCTTACAGCTTTTTCCATATTCGAACCTCTTCTATCGCCGAGTACGATTACCCTAGACCGCGAAAACTACTGAAGGATGAGGGTTTAAAGTGCTCTAATTGCCGTGCACCTTCCTCATGTAAAGCCCTTGTAATCGAAGTTGAGTCCAGCGGGCCGCTGTTACCTGTCTTGTTTCTCTATACTTGCTATATATAAGCAGCTTCAGAAAATGAATTACACCCAGCTGCAGGTTATAAGACAAGCCGATTCTGTTACCAGCGTCTCTGCTTCAGTGTTGAGCTTCATTTCCGATCAACATTCGTTATACGCTGGCAGCCCCCCCCCCCCCCCCAAAAAAAATTAAAAAAAATGAAAATAAAAATTATTATTGCCCAAAGTTTCGCATGTACAGTCGCTCAGGAACGAACCAACTTGAGTTCTCGAAGCTGTAAGCATTCACACGTTACGCGGAATTTCCTCAGTGCGCGAAGCGATGCGGCGGTTGCTGGGCGCGGTTTTCAGTCCCGTGCGATCAGCCACAGCTGGCTGCTCGGGTAGGAGGGCAGTGAGGGGGTTTAAATTGGGCGTTCCCACGTGGAGTGGCATAAAGTGGGCTGGGCGCTTTTGCTTGCCTGGCAGTGCGCAGGGTATTGTGAGGGGAAGAAAGTGTGCTTGTGGTGGAGGTTCAGGAATGAGTTCTCCTGGAGCTGGAGATCATATGGGCCCCTTTTGAACAGGCTAGAACGTGTCATTGATCGGCGTGGAAGCAGATCGGTGCGACGGTAAACTTCGAAATGTTTTTTCTAGCGTGCAACACTAATTTCTCGGAAATCCCAGAGTAAAATGTCCTTACCACTAGCTCTTTCGGCCCTCCCAGTGTCACTTGACACCCCAACACAATTATTCCGCTTTCGCCTCAGTAACGGAAGAAAATACTATTAATTTTTAATACAATATTCCTCCGGGATTCCTGTTACTATCGGCATTACTGCTCATGCATTTCCATTGAGCTGTGCGGTATAAGGAAGAAGTAGCAGCATGGTAGGTATGGGGTGAATAAGCCGAGGTATAGCAAATTTGTAGCCTTACATCTCGCTAGCCATTTGTTCTCTTGCGCTCGGGTTATTAAATGGCTTGTGAAAAGCCTACCCAAGCTCATATCCCTGTCGTACATATTATTCAATGCGTAGACGCTGCGCTTGAGCCCGTTTTTGACATGTACGATTTTAAAACGACCAGGGCTCAACGGTTGCCAGCGGTTTCCATTAGGTGACTATACGTGATCTTTGTAGAAGGGAATCTGCTAGTATTTTTGCGGATGCGTCTTTATTAGTATGTTCGCTGGACTGCTGACATGAATGTTCATCGCAGCAAATGGACGAAATCTTCAGATTAGCTTTCTGATGAACTGGAAAATGGAAATTTTTGCCATCATACAAGGTGAATGTTCGGATGTCGGCGAACAGCAACCGGAGCAGAGGAATGGTGAGAGAAAAAAACGGCCGTGGCTTATCTTGGTTAAGCCTGGTGATAGCGAAGCAGGGCCAGCCTTGGTGAGAGATTTCTCCTGTCTTTTCTTCGAACGCTCTTGTCTCTGCTGGGGCGTTTCTTCTTCACGCTGTTTTCTTCGCTTTTCGTTTTCCTTCTCTCGAAACGCACGTTCCTTCTCGAGCCGCTGCTGCCGCTGGTCCGGGATTTCTTGGACACGCCTCTGCCGTTTAGTCGCGTTCCAGCGTTCTGAACTAGTAGAAGGAGACTCACTGTCGGGCAAACTCATAACTTCTTCCTTTGCCCCTGCTGTTTCTACAGAGGAGGTTGCACGTTGTCGCCGAGCTGCATACTGGGCACGCCGCTTAGAAAGTCGTTCTCGTTCTTCTTCCGTCTCCGTAGCTCGCTGATGCTTCCTCTTTGCATTCTGCCGAGCTGCCTTGTTCGTAGGCACCATCGTAACATCTGGCTGTATGACTGCCTTGGCGAGAGGAGCGGAGCTGTTTTATACAGCTGGTGTGACGTCACTCTGACCGTGAGAGGAGCGGGAGTTAGGCCGCCGTTGGTGGCTACCGCCTCGCCTCGCGACGGCGTGAGATGGGGCCCCGTTTTTACACAGCTGGTGTGACGTCACACCGACCGTAGCGCCCCTGGTGAGAGGAGCGGGAGTTAGGCCGCCGTTGGTGGCTACCGCCTCGCCTCGCGACGGCGTGAGATGGGGCCCCGTTTTTACACAGCTGGTGTGACGTCACACCGACCGTAGCGCCCCTGGTGAGAGGAGCGGGAGTTAGGCCGCCGTTGGTGGCTACCGCCTCGCCTCGCGACGGCGTGAGATGGGGCCCCGTTTTTACACAGCTGGTGTGACGTCACTCTAGGTCAAGTGGTGTGACGTCACGCAGCGAGGTCACGCTAAAGGTCAATGGTGCCTACCACCGCCTCGCCACGGAACGGGCTGAAATGCGACCTAAAGTAGTATTGCTTCGCAATAAAAGCACGCCTCACCTTGCGCTTTTATTCCTTTTTTTCTCTGCCGCTCTCCTCCTCCCGTGAGCATCGGCAGTGAATGCAAGAACCTAGCGGGGTATTCACACTGAAACTCGCGCACCGCCACTCGTGCACCACGTGTGGCGCACTCGACTCTGGGAGCAATGCAGTGTGTTTGGCGGTTTTCATCTGAGAGCATATACGGTGTGCTCATAAACAGCTCCTGCTCTCTCCCCTACCGGGAGGTATCCGCGCCGCATAAGCTGTACGGATGAGAGACAATTTCTTGGCACCTGTAGAGAACATCATTTGATCAAGATACAGACACGACAGATTATCTTCCAGTTTAGGAATTATTTTATAGTAAACAGCTGGCTTGAAAACAGGTACAAACCAGATGCATTGAGCTTCGCGCAAGCTTAAAACTTAGACGTGCCGAGCTCCGCGCTTGGCAAACAAGATACAGCAGCGTCTTTTCTGACAACTGCAAGATCGATCTATCCCTTACAGGGTGAAAAAGGCTTCTTTAGAGTTCCCTACACTGCAAAATAAGAAAATTTTCCGTTCATTTCTTTGTGGTCGATTGCGGCAACCAGAACAGTTCCTTTCGCATTTTACACCCACTGAGCCCTGATGTCCAATTTTGACACCATACCCGTAAATCATTTAATACTTGCACCATGAGTTTTTATTTTTTACTACGTGTTTATCGAGCCTTAGTCATTGTAAAAGCATGCAGCACTAAAATATACGACCAAATTGAAAAATCCAGGGACGAAAGGGCTAGAGAGCTTTAGCACCGGCGTACGATAAATTATACTGTGGCTACGACTGCACGGTGAAATATGACCTGGCATGTATTGCAATAGCAACATCAACATGTTACCGAATTGGGAAGAGGGGCTGTCCAGCTCTTCTGAAACTGTGTTAGCTCTGAAATGTTAAATCTGTTTTATTTGTACTACGACTGCCTGAGTACAAACATTAAGGACGAATAAGCAGCAGAAAGTTCTGTTTTCTTGTAGAATGATATCTCACTGAAATTAGTTTGCTGCAACCAACCCCTCATTTTTCTTGTGAAACACAATATCCCACTCACTCCTATTATTGCTCAGAAATTTCTCTTAAATTCCTTGAAGTGCGAGGCAATAAAACTTTATTATTGACGAAACTCATTTATTTTTTACGACAATTATTTCATTTGCTGATAACTTTCTTAAACAACAGTGCATTCAAACTAAAAACTTACCAATTTCCCATCAACACGCGTCAGTAAATATCTTCAATCCTTACGTCATAATCGTTACGTCAAATTCTACGCATTTAAGTTTCGACCGCTTGTCATTTTAGCCTTATTGTGAACAATGAACACTTACGGGTTCCGAAACTTCAAAAAGTTTTTATTTTGACTTGGCCAGTGACTGTAGTACTTTTGCTTGTAGTAATGCCTAACCAGACGAACTTTCGTCAAACCCTGGACTATGTCCACTACAGGAGTGTTTTTGGACAAGACTTTTTTTTACCTTTCTTTCCCGCGCTCTAAGATGCGAAAGCAGTAAGGCTTGTTGGGAAAGTTGAAATGAAATTGCTAAAAAAACACAGTTTGTGCTCGGCTAAGAGAATATGGCTGCTAATTTTTGTTTCGTGTTCAAGGTTGGCCTAGATGCTGCTTTGAAGTTGTCGGCTACAGTACTTCATTACTTTAGGCATTTAGTCGCATTACTAAAAATGTTTTCTTGGTGTCTAGTACATTTAAACTGAAATTTCACCGACTATACTGAGGGGTCAGTTGGTCAGACATATTATAAACAAAAACGTAGCATGTGGACGGGACGAAGAAGGGCGAAGAAAGGACCTTGTTTTAAGTCATGCGCATGCGTGTTGTTGCTCCGGGATGGGGCGCGGTTTACCGTCTCATTCTGTTCAGTTGTAAGTGGAACCAACCGTCCTATCTTCGCCATTCTTCGTCCCGTCCATATGCTACGTTTTTGTTTATAACAGTTATACTGACAGCAGTATATAGACAGCAGTAAGAAAACTATCACTTTCATATCAACAAATATTAATAGAATGTACTCGGCTAAGAAAATGCGACTGGTAATCAGTGTTTCATGTTTAAGGTTGCTTTAGTTGCTTTTGATGTTACGCTAGAATATTTAATTAATTCAGGCATTTAATAGAATGAAAAGAAAACGTTCTTTCGGTTTCTAGTATATTTCTACTTACAGAAGAACAAAGAAAGCAGTAAGATAGTTGTATCTACTTCCTATCAGCAAATGCTGGAAGAATGTGCTCTGCTAAAGGCCGATTCACACGACGGACCGTTCGCCCGCGGCCGGCGCATCAAGTGTTCGTGCGTCACCAAACTGAGAGGCGTGCTGTCGGCCCGCGGACTGGACAACCGAGGAAGTTCAAGTGCCTGTCCCCTCGCGGTAATCAGCGGCGGCCCGCGAAGATGCGCGCGCTAGCTCTGGCAACCGCCGCTCTTGCCAACATTTCGGCTGCCGCATTTCTCTGAGTGGCGTTGAGTTGGCGCGCTGTTTTGGCAAGCTGCACTGCGTTCGCTACCATGACAAAGCGATCGACTGGGCTAGTAAGACGGCCCAGACCATTGAGGAATTGGACAAAGGGCCGCACATGCATCATTAAATCGCAGTCATGGGTCTGGAGGAAAAACCAGTTTGACCAGCGTTGCCAAACACTTTAAAATAATCTGGCAACACTGGTACAACCAGCGCGTCGTCTGCTCTTTTTTTCCGTCGCATCCGCTTGACGTCATCGGATGGCAGGCCAGTTTTTAGTGGCGCATGAACACGTGATGCGCGGGCCGCGGCCTACGGACCATCGTGTGAATCGGCCTTAAGAGAATGTGGCTACTAATGTTTGTTTCGTGTTCAACGATGCTTTAATAGCTTTGAAGTGCTCGCCTTTAGTACCTGAATATTTTAAGCATTTGTTTGAATGACCAAAAATTGTTTTCTCGGTTAATAGTATATTTGTATTAACAACAGCACATAAACAGCAGTAAGAGAAAATTATTAATATAGAATGGTTTCTGTTTTAAAACGTTTTTCTAAACCCTTACTTGATTCCAAATGTATTTGCTACGAATAAAGTTTGACGCTTTTCGATATAGCGAAACTGTTTAGCTGCAAATAATTTTGCCGTACACTGAGGTAAAATGTCGTCACGCTTGTGCAAAGAAGACAGTTTTAATCACCTTAAACACCACGCAGATTGTTCATTTATTTCTCACGATGTGTCAAACTGCACCAAAATTATCTAGCAACTTTCGATTGACAGGCTTATATAGAGAGAAGTAACATTCTACCAGCTTTTTGTTAAAAACGAGCATAGAATGCAAAAATCACATTCTACTAACTTTCTACTGACAGGAGTACATTCAAATAGGTAACACTCTACCAGCTTTGTATTAATAATTGTTGATAGAATGTATAAGTCTCTACTTTTACTAAGTTTAAAGTTACCGCCTCCTTTAACACTTTCATTTTGCTAATGAAAAGTATAAAGAATTTCTAATTACGCTATAGGGTGCATCGTTACGCTGCGCTACTTCTAAAACACATGCCCCTGAAAAATGGGCGATTTCACACCAACGAACCAATTACCTTCTGCAGTCATTAAGGTACACAGTGCCAATGTTACTAAATAAGTTCAACGTATTCAGTCTTAGTAATTCTGTAATAACAAACCAAGCTTTGCGTTCAATGTTTATAGACCGAAATGTGCCTGCTGTTTCTAGCGTAAAAATTTACCATGTGTAATGAATATAGCAATGATAAAGTTGTGTCTGTCATGTGTTCGGTTATCGGTTTTCTTGTATCGTGTGCATGTAAACGCTTGTCTGTGTATAACGGCTTTCATATATCTATATACTTTTCCTTCACCTCTTATTTTTGGAAAATTATGATACAATGTGACTGCTTTTTTTCCCGAATAGTAGATATCTTAGATATTTCTTGTACTGCTGTCACTGTTCCCTGTCACCGGCTCCCAGGCGTCGCCAAGCTGTCTCTACAGGTTTTTCTTGGAGACCGTCAACATTGTCAATAGTTGAAAACACAGGTGAATTTAATTGAAAAAAAAGGTTAGCAGTGTACATGAAAAGTTAATACAAATCCTAAAGAAAGATGATAGCCATTTTTGTATGGGTGTCGGCAAGAAGCTGCGTTAAAGGGGCGATTATACAGGCAAAATTATGGATAAAGCGTTGAAAATATGAGCACGTCACACTAGCGGTATTACAGGACGTGCTACGTCCACCGCTATGGACAAGGATGACGTTGACGAACACTCTCAAGGTTCGCTTACACCTGATAAACATAAATACCCACGAGAGCAGCAAATTGGACAGCCGTCGCCGTAGCTCAGTTGGTAGAGCACCGGACGCGAGATTCGGAGGTCGTGGGTTCGGATCCAACCGGCGGCATGGTTGTTTTTTCTGCTGCTTTATAAGTAATGTTCTTTAAGAAATAGATTAATTTAAGTATTATTATCCCACTGATGGCGTGGGTTCGGATCCAACCGGCGGCATGGTTGTTTTTTCTGCTGCTTTATAAGTAATGTTCTTTAAGAAATAGATTAAGTATTATTATCCCACTGATGTGTGTGTGTGTGTGTGTGTGTGTGTGTGTGTGTGTGTGTGTGTGTGTGTGTGTGTGTGTGTGTGTGTGTGTGTGTGTGTGTGTGTGTGTGTGTGTGTGTGTGTGTGTGTGTGTGTGTGTGTGTGTGTGTGTGTGTGCGCGTGCGTCCGTGCTCGTTGTTTGACAAACATATGAAGGAAGCTAACAGCCACCGAAACCAAGGTGAATAGGTGAACTTTTCCGATTTTTTTTAATTTGTAGTTGTATATGTATACTTAGCTACCCGCGCACCATGTCAGGCACGCTTAATCGTGAGAGGCTACTCGGGAAGAGCAACCTCGGTCGCGAACCAATCCCCACAAATTGCAGCCCCTGCCTTAGAATAGCGGTGGTGGATCGCTTTACCGCTGCACCACTGCTCCAAGAGTACAGGAGTGAAACCAGTCAAAAGACGGAACACAGCGAAGAGACGAGGCACACACACGACGACTGGACTAGCAACTGTGCTTTATAGAAGAAAACAGTCTCCCAAGAAAAGTGGCAAAGTTTGCTCTAAAAGCACAGTTTCTAGTCCAGTCGTCGTGTGTGTGCCTCGTCTCTTCGCTGTGTTCCGTCTTTTGACTGGTTTTACTCCTGAACATGTACCAACTGACCCAGATTTCAACACTACTCCAGGAGTAGTAGAAAGACTCCCATAGATCTATGAATGGAGAGAATCAGGAATTCCGCATATATCGACATTAACCCCCGAATGCAGAAATGTAACTTGGCTCGAACTTAACTTCCATCGGTCTCAAGTGAGCTCCATCGTGTTTCATAAACCAAACTCGGCTTGAAGTGCGACTTGCAACCGGCTTGGCTCGATCCTAGTTCGGTCCAACTTCAAGTCGGCTGAGGAGCTTGCTTGAAGCTGACTTCGTTGTATTTTCCAACATGGCCACCTACCGATCGGACGTCGCGCGGAGGGTAGCTGCGTTCGAGTTCGCTTGCCACGCCATGGACGTAGTATTTTCTGAGGCCCATTCGTTGCCGAAGATCCCACGGCCAGCGTTACGAGATCGGGGGAACCCCATGGAGCTCTACGACGACGAGCAGTTCCTCGCCCGCTATCGGTTCTCCAAGAACGCCGTACGGGAGCTGCTCACCATGTTGCCCCTGCGTGAAAGTCCCGACAACAGGGGACAGCCTGTTCCTTCGATGCTGCAGCTACTCCTGGCTTTGAGGTTTTATGGGGCCGGCACTTTCCAAACCGTCACCGGGGATCTGGTGCGGATTTCGCAGCCCACGGTGTGCCGGCAGTTGGCAAGGTCACCTTGCTGATTGCCAAGCACCTGCGCCCGATGCTGGTGCAGTTTCCAACCGTCTCGCAGTTTGGAAAGCTGATGCGGGACTTTTATGAGATCGGTGAATTCCCTGGTGTGACCGGCTGCATAGATTGCACGCATGTCCGCATCAACAGCCCGGGTGGCGCAGATGCGGAAGTCTACCGAAACCCCAAAGGCTATTTCTCCATCAATGTGGAGGTGAGCAATGAAAATTGAAATTCTCTGAACAGTTACGACTGTTCAGCTCATTCGTATTCGTTCGCGTCGTGTACGTGCTGTAATTTTATTTATTTCCTCGCGGTGCTACGAACGTACAATCACAAGATTACTTGCCCGAAAGACGCGGGTTCGATCCCGGCCGCGGCGTTCACATTTCGATGGAGGCGAAATGCTGGAGGCCTGTGTTCTGTGCGACGTCTTTGCACGCTGAAGAACCCCAGGTGGTAGAAATTTCCGGAGCCTTTCACTACGTCGTCCTACATAGCTAAATGTGTCTCTTCGGAATATGCGATCGAGGCCCAGCATTTTCTTTTAGTACTGCTTTATAATGTAGTTTATGAGAGCGAGTTGACGGGCTAGTTGGTATTGCATGGTGTAGGAACAGCGCTAAGAACAGGACAGAAGTCAAACATGGAAGCACAGGGACGGGCGCCCGTCCCTGTGCTTCCATGTTTGACTTCTGTCCTGTTCTTAGCGCTGTTCCTACACCATGTTATAATGTAGCTTCGTACTCCATGAAGAGTGTAGCTTCGTTCTCCATGCTCCATGAAGAGTAGCACTACATTCTAGGCGCTATATCACCACGCAATCACTGTGCAAATTCACCGCAAGGAAGGTTAGTTAACATGTTTCCAATGACAGTGCATGACAAAGTTGACAAAGCTTGACCACACTTTCGAGCTGTGGCATTAAATCAACGCAATATTCCTTTATACGTGCAGGTACCAAAAAACCCACATAAAGACATGGAATGTGGTCGAAAGGACATTCGGTGTCTGGAAGCGCCACTTCCCTTGTCAGGATATGGGGCTCCAGCACAAGCCGAAACAAGCTGCAGTGATCATCACAGCGTGTGCAGCCCTGCAGAACTTTGCATGTTTGATGAAGGAGCCGCAGCCTCCTATTGAAAGCGCTCCCATCCAGGACGCTCCACCGGCTCGCACCAGCACGACAGCAGTGAGGCGGCCAGAGCACCTGCCACCTGTTGATGCTGTCAGCGACAGCTTGTCGGGAATGCAGGCACTACGGGTGCTTATCCAGAAGAGCTTCACGTAGGTAAGAAATTTACAGTCCTCAACACTGTCCCATGCATTTTGAATAAAGCATGTTTATAATGCGCACTTGCTCATGCTACCCGTATCCAAACTTTTGTGCAGGAAATAAAGAAATGTTAGAGCAATGGGAAAGACTAGCAGCAGTTCAAGCGGCGGGACGAAGAGGTCGACGAAGTGCAGCTGGGGATCCTGAGTGACTCCTGAGAGTGTGCTCATCATGACGCTCTCTGATCTACGACCGCAGACCTTCACTGCGAATACACCCCTTTACACTAGAATTTTTTCTCAGATTCGGAAGCTTTTAAGTTGCGAGCTTGTTGCACTAACAAGCTGCTACTCTTCCACTTCTAGGTTCTGCATTTCTTGCTATATTGTTCTATTTCAAATGCTATTTTTCAAGAACGCTGTATTGATCTTGCAGGAGGCGAATACCAGAAAAGCTTTTGTTGACCCTGCTGCTGAGGGTCTTAATGGCGCTCAGTTCATTTGTTTAAGAGCTGCTGCCTTTGCGGCTTTGCTTACACGCATGTGAAAAATTACCAGATTTGGTAAAGTACAACAGTTAGGCCTTAGGTGGAGCAGTCGCAGGGCTTGTGCACCTTTCCACAGAGCAAACATTTGTGTGGCTGCTTTGGTAGCGGCATGGAATTCAGGTTCCTCGCAGCAAGTAGTTCTGCTACTTCGTCTTTTCTACTTTCACCCAGCTTGCACTTCAAGCTTGGGCTCTTGCATGTCTTCCATGTGTTGGGTATGAATTTGTTTTTATGTCACAATTGTAATGACAAAGAAGTGCCCATGTGGCAGCGGGACTGCTCTCGGCGAGCGCGTGCTTCGGGTTGGTGCTGCTGGAACCGTTGACTGTCTGTGAACGCTGTTCTGCGCTTTGTACTTTCTGCCCGAAAAAGCCATTGCACAATCATTAATTTCAAATATCCCTTTTACAACAAAACGAGACGTTCCCGATTGCCTACAATGATGCAATTCCAGATCACTGCGAAGTTTTGTTTTCTGGCTTGCCAACAGAGGTGTGTTATGAATCAGTTATTAAATTTCTCACTTTTTTTGGCTGTATTGAGGTAAAAAAAAACATGAGTGTATTCTTTTCATTTGGTTTGCTTTCAAGATGGTGTAGAACGGTCGAACCTTCAGCTATCACACTGGAGCCTTCTTTTCAAGGAACGATGCTCGAGTGGTTTGTTGTGCATTGTCGCTCTCTCTCATCTCTGTCCAAAGTGGGAGTTGGTTGTTGTCATAGTATGGTGCAAAAGGTCGATTCTTTAGGTCTGAAATGGGCTTCCTGACATGATCCACATGCCTCGTCCAGCTCAATCTCTTACAACAAAGTTGCATAACGGGCAGTAACTGGCACTGAGAAAAAAGCGAAGTTCACTGCAGCATATGTGCGGAGAGGACTCCAGGCGTTGTTGTGTCATGGTGAAACATACCAACCTACAGTGTGTGACCTGTGAGCATTTTTAATTTCCAAGTGTAAAGGTCATGGTCGTACACAGAACTCCTGTAAATGTTGCACAGGCTACACAATCTGTCTTCGAGCAGTTGCACTCAATATTCATTGTTCTCGAGCCAAATGCACTTGGTGTTTGTTAGGTGCCTTGCTTTGCATGGCTGAATACAAACCCTAGATCATAAAGTGAGTCGTCATGAGCCAGCACCAACAGTAAGTCGAGATCATTGTTAGCGGGCACTACTGATGTTTGGGAACGCCTTGCTGCCGCAGTCATGGTGGACCACTGAAAGATAATTTATGACCCCAGTAGTGTTTGCAACATTTTGTTTTGTGGTTCAATGAATGGTTTGTGATATGACTAGGTAGCTACTTCTAGCTCGCAAGTGCTGTAGTGAAATCTTTTACATGCAAACACTTGAACTAGCGGTTCATTTGATTTGTACCTGCAGTTACTGGTTGGCTGTCACAGCTTAAATCTGGCTTTGCATTTGAGCCGGGCTTCTAGGAACTGTACTGATTCCACTCATCGAGAACTGGCATGTTTTGAAATTGTTACATGGTTTGGCGGGGTTCGAAATAGCAGAACGTGGGTGCCATCAGCAAGTGTTTTTTTGATGCATGCTTCTTTGTAGTCTTTTTTTGTCATGTCTAGTGCGGGTTGTCACAGGAATGTGGTCGCCATATTTTTGAAGCAATAGATTACTTCAGCAAAGCAGGAGGTTGTGGCATTGTATTGACTCAAGCTAGGGCCCACCTTGTAGACGGCATAGGAGGAATCGCATTCTTTAAGGGTTTCGGTTGTTGAGTAGGAGGCACTAGCTGCGATGGTTTAGGCTTGATGAGACAGCAAAGATAATGGAAGGAGTAGAGAGCGGTGTTGGCCTTTGAGCATTTATGTGGTGTTGACTTGCGTGAGCCAATATTGTTGAGACTTTTTATACATGAAAACTTTAACAATGTGGCCTGCAATTTTCCCTACTGGTTGGTTTTGCAAGCCATGCCAGGGGAGGTTTTTCCTTCCTAGAGCAGCCATATTTGTAGCATACAGCAATGCGTATTTCTATGAATAAATTGCTGTTTGCATACAAAGATCCATATAGCCATAGCAGCAGAAGTACCACGCAACCATCCTACCTGCCTCCTCCTCTGTGATAGCTTGTCAGACTTGCATGCAAGGCGGTGACGGGGCTGTATGTCTGTTTCCACCGAGTCATGTGCTTAAAACCGTGCATGTGCAAATGAAGTGTAGTTATGTGGATTTGCCACATAATATTTGTGCAAGCATTCACACAGCATTCCAGTTTCATTCAGTCGTAGGAACCGTTTATTCTGGTGCCTCTCGCAGCCTACGAAGCTGTTCAAGTTTGATTTATTTTTCAATTTCTAAGATTTCCAATTCCAATTTTTTTTCTGCATATCGAGGAGTTTTTTTCTCCTGCCGCTCTTGCAGAATACTGTTGTGGTCCTCTCGCATCAGTTGCAGACGCAGTCCATGCTCTTCGCGCAGTAAGGCCGCTCTATAGTCGTTCTCATCTGCCAGGGACCTTTCTAAAAGGGCCATACGCCCTCTTGGAGCCCTGCCAGCGTCACCGGTGGCCACTGCTTCAGCAGTAGTGGGACCAGCGGCAGCTCCAGAAGCAACTGTAGCACTGCTGCAGCCTGCTGCAGCTGTGCTGGAAGCATCAACAGGTTGCATCAACAGGAAGCATCAACAGGAAAAAAGAGATTGCTCTCCTGCTCAACTGCTTCTCGAGTTGCCCCACTCCTAACAACAGCAGCCGCTGGTGACTGCGGCTCATACACGAGCGGAGGTTCCCAGTCGTCTTCTGTAATAAAGAAAAGGTAAAAATTAGTTAGACAAATCTAAGCTTACAACACATTAGCTGTCTGCCTCAATAGCATAGATGGTTGGGTCAATTGGTGAAGAGACATTATAACGGAAGCTTTATAATGTTCTTATATATGGCACCACTTGCCCTTCTCAGCGCCAAATAGCTGCCGTTGTTTCTGGGGGCCCCAGTTTAGTCGGTCGGTTTTGTTCTGCCATATTCCTCCCCTTTCACTCTGAAATATGCCTGATGACCTCATTTTATTTGTTACTGCTGATACAGTAGTGATAGTCACGCAGGCCCCGAGTTTTACACATGTGGTTATCCTCTAACTCTGCACATGCAGCTTTTTTGCTCTTTCAATGGGTTTCTTTTTAATTTTAGTATATTTGCTAGTTTGCACTCATGCGTGTCCTCTGCCCAGGGAGCCAGTTAAACGCCCTTCATTTCCTCAAAATCATCAGCGTCTAGAACTTTGTCAATGCCAATGAACGCCGCAGCTTTCACTTTGTATATCCTGGAGTAGCTGAGCTAATCCACTTTCATTTTTTTGCAAAGGTTTTTTTTTGTAATGCATGCCTGCCTGCCTGCTTCGCCGCATATATGCGACACCAAAGCCAAAATGAGGCATACAAGAAAGGTGACAAAATACTGCAGCCTGAGCCTGCAGCCTGAGCTTGAGGGCTACAGAAAACATGCGCTTCGAGTGAAACCTCTGCATTGCAAAACTAACAATTTCCTTGAAACTAGCAGCCAAATTCGAAAAGGCTTTGAGCATTACACATAGGCAAGCTGCACCAGTATTCACAAGAATGTTGTTACCTTATCCCTGGAGCACCATCATGTACAAGTACACAGAAATATGAAAATTTATGTGAAGGAGTGCATGTAAAATTAAACTGCATTAAAGTTGGCATTCGTTTAATGTGAGGCAGGAATGGCAAACAAGACTCAAAAACCTCATCAGGAGAGAATGTCATAATGAATGCAGTTCAGGTTGCAGCACTGAATGCTTGCTCTCTCGTTGTCCGACGGTTAACCAACTCCTCGCCTTCCGCTACAGGAACACAGCATACCACTCGTAGGCCGTCAAGACAAAATGCGTTCAGAGTGCTGTCCAACAACATGCAGCTTGGAGCAGGTCATCCTTTCGCACTGTCAACCAATGCAGCCTTTATCTGCACAAACATTCAGCCAACCACATGTAGAGCAGCTTTCCACAGTGTTGTATTAAATGAGATTTTTATAATGTGTTGTAGATGAGCCGTACAGTCCTCACAGCAGGTTCGAGGCAATGAAAAACATTGAAAGAGCGTCAATTGTGACAGTAAACGCTGCCGTTGTCATCAAAGGAATATAAAGAGAGGAGTGCTGTTTTTCTACAACATGCAAAGTGCTTTCTTTACCTGCATAATGGAATTCTGCATTGCCTGCTCCATCCACCATTGGCTGCAACAATCTTACAACAGGCAAACTTGCCACTGGTGGCAGGTCAATGCCTCCATCAGAGTCAGTCTGGTTGCCTACCCTGGTCATTATGTGGCTGGCAACAGCAATCACTTGCTCACTTTGAGCGCTCACAGTGCATTGAGCTGACCCTCCTCCTGAAAAGAAAAAAGACACCGCACACAGTGAAGTACTCTTAATTTATAGATAATGTGCCATTAAAATATTTTGTTCATGAAGTGCCACACAAAAGCAACCAAAGGCACACCAATGCATGCAACTGTGTGTTGTTTTCGCTACGTTTTTGTGCCACCCGTCCTAGCAGTGCCAGGAATGAGTAAAGGTAGGTAGCTGTATGTACAGCCTTCTGGATTTTCAATAGTACCAAGCAACTGTCAATAGCGCGGCAAGTATCATCATGAACATGAAGGTCGCCAGTGTGGGCACTGTCTAATCTACGGTGCACCCAATTTGGCTCCGCGGCGCGATAGTATGCGAAGGGTACCAACTCCGAGCAAAATCGTCCGTTGTCAATTCGCTGCTGGCCTGGCGCGAGCCCTCCGTCCCACTGCACTGCCCGCTCATCGTCGTCTTCTATGCAGCAGAAATCGCATGCTTTCGTACTGACTTCAATGTAGTAAACATTCTCTGTAGTTTTTAAAAATTACGGAGGCTGTACAGGATACTTCTTGTGCATTATTTACACGATTAACGCAGGTTGCATTTATCTACGTTTGTAAATAAAGCGGAGTACACTGCACCGAAACGTTAATAAGTGCCCATTTCCGTGTTATCAAACTGTTCCTAAAAACCTATGCATTCCAGTACACGCTGCTTACGCAGACCGAAGTAGAATAATCATGCCCTTATCCATGGCATACAAAGCATGCAGGAACAAGCATTTGTAAACGGCCTGCAAGCCGCGCTCACCTGTCTTGTGGCGGTCTCTCTTTTTCCTCGCGTCCTCCTCCTTCGACTTTTGTTTCAGGTTGGCCCAGCATTTCTTGAGCTGATTGGGGTCACGTCGGGTCACCCCGTGATTGCTGTTAAACAGCCCGACAATTTCCTTCCAAGTGGCGTTTTTTTTTTTTTTTGGCAGCGACGACACATCGGTTTTTTTGCACTCTAATATATGCCGACGTGCATTAACCAAACACAATAACAATTCCTTTTCCTCGAAAGTGAACCGAGGCGCTGGTCTCCGCTGGGAGCAGGAGTCTTTTTGTGATGATTGCTCAGACATTTTCTTGCCGCGATTCGAACTAAGGCGAACAGAGCGCGTGCGGGAAAGACTTGCCAGTAGCTACACGTGCACAAGAAAGAAAAAGCATGGGAAAAACTGGCTATGGCTCAACTAGGATTGGCTCAATGCGGAGCACGTTGCCAGCCAAAAACGTCAATCAAGCGGAAGCAGCGGGTGGCACTGAAGTAGTTTTTATTGTTGGCAATTTTATGCAGGTCACTCACACCTAGTGCCTGTTTATGACTGCTGAACGAGATGCGTTGTTTTATAGGAGCAAAATGGGCGTTATTATAATAGATTGTTCAATACTCTCATCCCCAGACGAGCAATGCGCCCTCGCTTTCAAGCACGCGCTTAACTTGACGAAGCAGGTCAGGTTGAGCATCTATGAAACACGAAACCCAACTTGACCGTTCTGAAGCCGCCTTGGTGCTTCGACTCGACTTGCCGAAGTTGAGTCGAAGCGCGAGCCAAGTTACATTTCTGCATTCGGGGGTAACACACCATAGCTGCCTGAACACCTGCAATCCGTAAACTGTGGATAGGTACATCGAACTGCTAGAGCATCTAATTCGCATTTGGCTGAAATACGAAAATCGGCTATCATTTTTATTGTTTGTTTGTGTGTGGGGGGAGGGGGGAAGTATGGTCTTTCTGTGCCCTTTTTCTTCGGCTTGGCATGCAGATAGAGCGCAGGCACTGAATTGGATCGCCGGGCGTCTATTATTTTATAAAAACCTATGTATTGTAACCGTCGTCACGTCCATCACTTTCTGAAAGCAGTTAGAACCCAGGCAGGAGCATATATTTCAGATCTACCGTACATTCTGCGGTGCAACGCCGTATAACAAGTTTATCTTACTGGTACTCACATTTGGCCCAGAAACGTTCTGGCTATCAAAAAGGGTTCAAATTAAATTAAGTAAAACGCAGCGTGCTATGGAAAGGAAAAAGAGAGGTGCAAGGCTAATGGACAGGAAGAGGGCAGAGCAGAATAATGAACAAACGGGTGAAAGACATCATAATCTGTATCAAAAAGAAGAAATGGGGGTCGGCTAGGCATGCATTGCAAAGGCTAGATAGCCGATGGTAGTTAAAGGTGACGGAATGGATACCAAGAGAACGCAAGCGTAGCAGGGGGCGGAAAAAGTTTAGATGGGCGCACGAGATAAAGAAGTTTGCCGGTACTAGGTAGCCTCATCTGGTACAAGAGTGTGTTAAGTGGAGAGATGTGGGAGAGGGCTTTGTACTGCAGTGGACGTTGTCAGGCAGATGATGTATAATCGGCGCGTTGAACTGACAAGGCCTATATAGTGCGTGGAACCTACCTGAGCACAGGGCCGTACAGCTTGGCCCAACGGATGCAATCGCTGAAGTAGAATTCGCGCTTGACGGAGAAAAGGTTTCCAACGAAGGGCAGACCAGGCGGACCAGGAGGAAGACGTCTGCTTCGACATTGAAAGTAGCCAGTAACCAAAATCAGGACCGCCAAGAGAAGCGTAACTGTCGGCAGGAACGTGGGCTCCCCGAGCATTGCGTACAGTTGCCACTCCTGTATACGCAGAAAGAGATCGTAGGGTGTAGCTTCCAGTACTCAGGAATTTCACAGCAGTGGCAGAAAACGTTCTTGCCTTACGTGCACACGACTATGGTAGATTACTGCAGTGTGCACGTGAACCGCCCTTGAAGGACGAGAACAATGACAGCCACTGCATGGAAGGAACCCCGTTTATTCTGTGGCGCGCGCACATACACACACACACGCACGCACGCATTCACGCACACACACTTTCATGCACGCACAACTGTAGCCCCTTGGTAGTATTTACATTGAAAACGAAACAAGAACTGTATATACAAAACATTTCCTTCCTTTATTTTAAAGTTAGTAATTTAGTACATTATTAAGTAGTCAAAGCATTTCATCATGTCAAAGCATTTACTAGTGTCACAAGCACATGTACATATAACGAATTGCAGTTTTAGAAAATGATCACAAGGCAGTCCATTTATGCACTGTTCACCAAGAGTTCATACTATATGTGGCTATACCGGTGAGGCGGGCGTCTCTTATATGGTGGCAGAACACGACGCGGATGCTCCGGCGTTGTCGACGACACCTCTTTTCTGTCATGAGGTGGGTCGGAAGTATGAAGGACTGGCCCCAGCAATTGGGCGTCAGGAGAAGACCCGTGCTGAATGTGATCACTATCAGTGGGGTCCACGATTCAAGCGCCGCTTGAACCCTGGACTGCTGCGCCGCATTCAATATTTTGCCGTCATCGAGATGAAAAGACGGTTGTGCATATTTCTTCGTTACCTTGCGGGGACCCATGAAACCGAAGTCTCCCTTGAAATAAGTGACTGGCTTCTTCACCCGAACAAGGTCTCTAGCTTTCGCAGTTGTCTCTTTTGCAGACCTGCGACTGTCCGTATACTGCTGGCTGCACTGCTGTTGCTTCTTCACCCATTTGCGCAGGCGCTCCAGCTCCGAGTCTGGGTGACTGAAAAATGCAGGTGACGGGTATCTGACTACATCAAGTCTTGTTCGTGGTACGCGTCCATGGAGCAGTAACGCAGGGGTAAGCCCGTAGTGGCGTACTGACTGCAGAAGTAAATTCCCAAGTACTCGATTACTGCTTCATGAAGCGGGCGCTGCTCCAACGCTGCCACTTGAACGTACAACGAAAACTCTTTTAAAACGTTCCACTTCCCCGTTCACTTGCGGATAATACAGGGCTGAATACAGAAGGCGGGTGCCACAGTCTTTTAGAAATTGCTCAATCCCTCTATACGAGAACCGTGGCCTATTGTCGCAAACGATGTCATGCGAGTAACCTTCGCGAAAAAATACAGAAAGAAAAAACTTTTTGACTGATTTGTGGAGGCGTCGCCGCAGAAGTGTACAACGGCCCACTTCGAAAAATAGTCCACCAGCGTATTAGCAAACTCTTAGTCATGCGGAGCTCGCTCAAGAAGACCCACAATGTCAGGAGCTATCTTTTTCTATGGGCCGACTGGGAATGGTACCGTGTGCAGTGGAGTAGGAGATACCTTGGCGCTTTTCTCTGCTGCCTAGCAGATGCTGCAGGTCTGAATCGCGAGCTCGACTTGCCGATCCATACCCGGCCACCAAAACCGTTCTCGTGACGTGCATTGGTCCGGACAATTTGAGGATGGGCTTCATGTGCAGCTGCGACCACTTGCGCCGTCAATGCTTCTGGAACAATAAGACGCTCTCCACGAAGCATCAAATTATTAACAACGGACAATTCTTGGCGCACCATACAATATGGTTTGACTTCAACCGGAAGAGCTTTCTGAGACGGCTATGACGACTTCACATAAGCATTTGCTCGTTGTAACGTGTTGCCTTCAGTCAGGCTCTGCTGAAATTTTTTTTTCGCGATACACGATGGCGCTTGAATTAAGGCTACAACTTCGTCTGTCGACGCTTCATTCTGCTATTACGCAACTGGAAGACGGGGAAGTGCGTCTCCTATGTGGTTTTCTAATCCATTCCGCTATTTCACCGTATAGTTACACCGCAGAAGTCGCTCTACCCAGCGCTGCCCAACAGGCTGTGCGAACCGGCTGTCTACCAGTACCTTGACTTGACAGGAGAGATACCAAACCCTGGTAATCTGCGTACAGTGTGAAGTTGCGAACGCAAAGACACGTGTGCCAATGCTCAATCGCCCAGACACACGCGAGAGCTTCGCGTTCTCCCACGCGACAGAGTTCTTGCCGCAATTGCCACAGTATATAACTCATGCCCATGCATTTGTTGAAGAACGGCTCCGAGGCGGCAGTCTGATGCATCTGTGGCGACAAAGACTGGAAAGGATGCGTCGAACATCCCGAGTCCTCCCGGAATCAAGCACGGACTTGACCTTCTTAAAGCTGGCATCAGCGTTCTCAGACCAAATAAAAGGTTCATTCTTGCGAAGAAGAACCTGCATAGGCTCGACCACGACTGCTAAATTTGGAACAAACTTGGCATAATATTCCCCTATCACAAGGAAGGATCGAAGACCAGCAGCATCCGAGGGAGCAGGAATTTTTTTTTATGTATTCTACCTTTTCCGGTTGTGGGATGATGCCATCGGGCGAGACTTTATGGCCCAAGAATGAAAGCTCATTTGCGCAAAACACACACTTGTCATTTAGCTTGAGCCGTGCATCTTTTATACGCCTTTGAGCAATCGCAAAGTTTGCCCAGTGATTTTTTCACTCTTTCCAAAAGCAATGATATCGTCGATGTAAAACAGGACGCCAGAGCATGGTGGTGGTAGTGGTTTTATTAAAAATAATAGTAATAAGGAAGGAAAAGATCTTTGCTAGCCCCGGCATCTGCCATCGATACTGAAGCACCTGAGCTGGGGCAGCGGAAATAAAGGACAGCAGGCAGAATGGAGAAATGAAATGAAAGAGGTGAGGGGACAGGAATAGAGGATAGGGGGAGAAGTAATATGTACAAACTATTTACACAATAAGTAATGTATCCAGGTTGTGCGCGTGATTAGTTCATTTTAGAGGAATTATATCACACACGCGCACAGCACTGTGTAGGTTACAACTGGAGTGGGGCGTCCAGTTATTAATCCTTCAAGGTAGAACTCGCGGAGCGTTCGGTCACTGCGTGTAACTACCTGACGGAGAACAGACGGGACGTCAAGCCCGTATGTTCGAGGAATGCACAGAGGCTCACCAAAGTTCGCTCACGAGTGCGCGCACTGCCCTGCGGCCACAATAGCGTCTTGATGGAGTCTGGTAGTATGCCCTGCGCCCTATAGGCCGCGAGCATATCGCGACGAGCATCGGCGAACGCGGAGCAGCGAAGGAGCAGATGTTCTAGTGTTTCCACTGCACCGCATCCGTCACACACATCACTCGTCGCGATTCCGTGACGCACCCGTCGTTCCCCGGGCCACACGCAGCCAATGCGCGCGCGGAGGATCATTGCATGTTGCGACCGTGTAAGTGCGCGACAGCCGGTGACACTGTCGATGCGCTCACCTCCCGCGATGCGTGGGTCGGGGTGCTGCTTTCGGAGATGGTCGTGAATGGCCGCACGCACGTCCTCCAGCGCAAGGGGCAGATCGCTGGCAGGTAGTTGGTGTGCAGCGGTCGCGAGGTCGTCAGCTTCTTCGTTGCCGGCGATGCCGCAGTGACTGGGCACCCACTGTGCACGCACGGCACAACCTCTCTGCGCGAGGCGCTCGATGCGCGAGCGAATTTCCCGCACTAGTGGGGTACCGCGGCCGTTAGATTGCAGGCGGCTGAGGGCGGCGCGGGAGTCGCACAGCAGAGCACTCCTGGGCGGCGGAGGACCGAGGGTGAGCAGCAGGTTCAGCCCGAGCCGGATCCCCAACAACTCCGCCGTGGTGGAGGAGCCCAGGAAGGTTGCGTGTTGCTGGCTGTGCAGTCGCAGGGCGGGGATGGTGGCCGCCGCAGCAAGGGAGCAGCTGTCGCGGGCCACTGAGCCGTCGGTGTACACGAGGAGATGGTCCTGGAGCTCCTCGTGTATGACGGCTCTGGCCAGCTGCTGCACAGCGCAGAGGGGTGTGCTCCGCTTTCCCGCGATGCCGACGATCTCTCGCTGTACCTCCGAGGCAGCAGGCCAGGGCGCGCAGGAGCCGTAGGGGGGTGGGCCTTGGGTCAATTGCTCATACTCGAGCAGCGCTGCGCCCATTCGTGAGCGCGGGTGCGAGCGCATACGCTGCAGCAGCGAGCCACCGTCCGGTGCGCGGTGAAGCCGGTCGATGTGATTCAGTGCCCTGCGCGCTGCTTGGAGCTCAAGGGGCCACGCTCCTGCCTCGGCCAACGTTGCGGCGCATTGCGAGTTTTTGGGCAGGCCTAGGCACACGCGCAGGGACTTGCGGTGTTGAAGCTCGAGCTTCTTCCAGCACGGCTTGCGCACCGTGACGAGCGGCAGCGCATAGAGCACCGCCCCCAAAGCTGCGGCATTGTATAGACGCAGCGCGGCTTGCTGAGAGATGCCCTGGCCTCGAGCGGTGAGCTTGTGCACGGCGGCGGTGATCCTCTTCATCTGCAGGCAGGCCTTGGTCGCCGCGGGGCGGAAGGAAAGGCGCCAGTCGATGTCCAGGCCAAGGTACCGCACCGATTTACGCCAAGGAATCGGAGTCCCGTCCAGTGACAGTGGCGCAAGGTGCGCGCGCGAGCGCGAAACGCAGGCCATGGCCACCGATTTGTCCGCGCTCAGCGACAGACCAAGGCCGCGCAAGCTGGCATCGATTGCGGTCAGGGCTCCCTGAAGGCACCCCCGCACGCGGAACGCCTCGCCCGGTGGTCCCCGGCACCACAGAGCTATGTCGTCTGCATATATGGACATGTACACATGGTGTCGCCCGCTCGTGGGGAGGGAGGCCGGCACCACCGACATGGCCACATTAAACAGAAATGGTGATAGGACAGAGCCCTGCGGCACGCCCATGTCGACCGGGCGAGGCTTGGAGAGCTTACCCCCTACTCGTACGCGCATGGTGCGCCCGCTCAGGAAGCCATGAACGTATCGCAAAAGGCGCCCGCTCACACCGGCCCTCTCAAGCACCGCGAGAATTGGTGCGCGGTGAACGTTGTCAAAAGCGCCCGAGACGTCCAGCAGCAGCAGCAGCGCAACCTGGCCTGCCGCCCTGGCATGCTCCAGCGCTGTAACAACGTCCGATATAGAATCAGCCGTGCACCGCATCCCACGGAAACCCGTCTGCCGCTCGTCAAACAAATCAGCCTCCGCAGCCCGCTCGTTCAGACGCTGCAACGCCATATGCTCCATGAGCTTACCTGCCGCCGATGTTAATGCCACTGGCCGGTATCCGCTCAGCTCCGTAGGTGGGCGCCCTGCCTTTCGGATGGGACAAACGACCGCGGTTCGCCAATCCTCCGGTAGCTCCCCGCGTTCCCACACCAGGTTGATCTGCTGCAGGAGGATCTGTCGTTGCTGCGCATCCAGGTTTCGCAGCATTTGGTATGTCACCCCGTCCGGTCCGGGCGCCGAGCGGCGGCGGCAGCGCTGCAGCGCATTGTTCAATTCCGCCGCGGTGAACGGCGCATCACATGGACCTTCCGAGGCTACGGGCGAGGGACTGGCGTCGCTTCTGGGGCTCTCAGGAGCAGCTATGTTAGCGGCGTTTGCGGGGCTGGGCGGCGCGAACCGATCGGCAAACCGCTCTGCCAATTCTACAAAGCTGAGCCCGCTGGAGATTGCGAGGGCGGCCAGCGGTTGGCGGTTTGCCTGTGGTTCGGTGATGCGCCGCAGGGTGTCAAACAGCCTCCGCGAGCTGACATCTTCCTCCATCCTTTGGCATAGTGAAGCCCACTGCCGGCGGTATAGCTTGTTGGCGTGGCGGCGCGCTGCTGCGTCCAAGCGGTTGTAGACAGTCCAGTCGGCGGCTCTGTCAGTCCGTCGCGCCCGTCGCTCTGCGCGATCTCTCTTCTCGCGCAGATTGAGCAGCTTCATATCAGGTGTGGGCTGCCCTGCCCTTACCTCTGCTCGTTGGGTGGCTGCGAGAGCGCTTCGGACTAGACTTGAAAAGAAATCTGCGCCAGTGGCCGCCGCCTCGTCGACCGCCCGCCTGAACGCACTCCAGTTGGTAATGGAGTAGGCACGTTTGTGGCGCGCCTCCATCGCAGTGGGTTCAATTAGGATGGAGTAATGATCCGAGCCCCAGAGAGATGGTGATCGGCGCCATGTCGCCTCGATGCCTCTGGATGCGAAGGCAACGTCGATGCAGGAGCCGGTTGTTCCGCGTCGTCGAAAGGTGGGCTCGCCGGTGTTCAAGGGGGTGAGTCCCAGCTGCGTTGCTGCGTCGTGCAGGTCGTCTCCCCGCGCGGAGTGGCGCGCACTGCCCCACGCACTATGGTGGGCGTTAAAATCACCACAGATGTTGGCGCGGGGCACAGCACGAAGACACAGCACGAAAACACAGCGCGTTCCACGCGACAGCTGGACGCACATAAACACTGGCCACCGACGTGTCAACACCACCGACGCGCACTGTTACCACCACGCACTCCTGGGCGTCAGATGTCGCCGCCGCCGAGCCGACGAGGGTGTGCTGGACGTCCTGCCGCACGTATATCGCACACCTTGATTTCCCGGGGCGATGAGATGTGACACTACAGGGCACTGCAGCACAGGTGGGTTCCTCGCACGTGGTGGCTGAGTGGTAGCCAATGTAGCCAGGTAGCCGCATCTGGGGCTCCCCGTCATGTGAACGTACGTACGTCTCCTGCAGCGCGATAACTTCCGGCGAATCCTGTGCGATGCGAACTCGCATTTCGGCGTACCGCGCCGCAAGTGAGCGCACGTTCCACTGCAGGATGGATGGTATGCGGGAGGGAGTCCGGCGGCTAGCCATCATGCTGGCTTATCTGTGCGGGAGCACCCGCTGCTTCTAAGCAAGCCCGGTGTCCATCGGTGCCCTCCGGGAAAAGTGCGCTGAGGGCGCGCAACGCCAGCTTTAGGCGCGCGATCTCCGCATCCCGTGCGTCAGGGGGCTGGCCGTGAGAAGCGGCCGCAGGCTCGGGCCGCGCTGTACGGGACGCCGGGCAACCGGATCGCCGCTGCCGCTGCCGGCGCTGCCGTTGCTTCTGTGTCTGCTGCTGCTGCTGCTGCTGGGGTGTTCCACTGACGACCTGCGCATAAGAAAGAGCGCGCGGCGTCTGCTGATGTTGCTGGGCTGGGGCCGCTGTCTCAGCCTGGACGACGGCTCGGACAACCCGCCTGGACATCGGGGCCATGGATGTGGCCATTAAAGTGGCCACGTGACGCTCTCGCTGCCAGTGCGGGCACGCTGGGTCAATGGCGGCGTGCCGCCCCCCGCAGTTAATGCAGCGGGGCTTGCTCGCGCAGGTACCAGGCTCGTGTGGCCCGCCGCAGCGCGTGCATCGGGCAGGAGCACGACACACCTCAGTGGCATGCCCCAGGCTTGCGCACTTGGCACACTGGAGCGGCCGGGGACGGCAGGGGCGGACCGCGAGCCTGCGCTTGAATATGGTGATGAACGCCGGGGGTGTCGGCGCCGCAAAACGGAGAGCGAGTGTGCTGCCCGACAGAGACGCCGACACCATCGGTACCGTTGACTCCGCCGCCGCTAGCAGCTCCTCCGCCGTCCTGCGCCCGTCCACACCGAAGACCAGGCCGGAGCTTTGATTCCGAGGAGGAGGCTCCTTGGCGCAGACCGGCACGCCGCGGATGACGGCCGTGGCTAGCAGGGCCTGGAGAGCATCGCTGCTCCCCGCGTCCACTGCCACCACATTCCGCCGCATGTTTACCCGGACGGCGAGGACGCCCGGGCGGGATCCGATCTCCTCAGCCAACTCCCAGCCCTGTTCCCTGGTGAAGGCGGTGCCCCGGTTCGCCGGCCGAAACAGCACCGTCCCCACCAGGCTGGACGGGACCTCCACGGCAGCCGCGGCTCGCTCCAGGGCAGCTCTCCGACGCCGCTGCGCCTTGGTAGTGATAATGCGCCACGGGACCAGGCTGGCCCCAGCATCAGCGTCGCCGCTGCCTGCGGGGCATTGCTGCGGCGCGCCGCGGAGTTGGGCGCGCTCGGTGCCAGCAGACGAAGCCCCAGCCGCAGCCTGGTCTCGTGCGGCAGGATTTGGTGAGGTCGCACCCGTTTTTCTTCCGGACGCCGTCGCCCCACCAGCAACAGCAGCAACATCAGCAGCAGGCCGGAGATGGGCTCCATGGGGCTCCTGCTGGGAAGGCCCTGCTCCTTCGAGTGTGGAGGGAGAGGGAGCAGTGACGGTGGGGGGCCTTCGAGCTTCCCGCTTGGCCACCGCGATGTCCCTTTTGGTTTCCGAGTCCCTCTCCTCCTCGGACCCCGTTGAGCGTCGCCGTTTCCGGAGAGCAGACTCGTCCATTGGGGTGCACATGCTCTCCTCATCTGCAGGTGTCCGCGGTGAGCCCGCAGCAGCAGCATCAGGGGGAGAGGGCATCACAGCCGGTTCCCCAGGAGCAGCAATGGCGGCAGGAAGCGCAGGGGTGGCCAGAAATGGCGGGGAGGGAGCCGCCATGGAGTTCTGCGTCTGGTGAGCGAGCGCCATGGCGTCCCGCAAGGCTAGAACGCGTGGGTCCGCCGGCGACACGTCCAAGGTCCCGATGACGGACTCAAGGTTCTCCGAGGTGGTGATGAGCGCCGCCGTCAGGCACCTCACCGTGTCCCGCAGATCGGCGATCTCGGCCTGCATTCGCCGAATGGTGCTGGACGACCTTCCTCTGGACGGCGTTCGTCTCCGTGATCGTGAGCGAGAGCGGCCTGCCCTGCGTTGCTGATTGTCTCCGCCAAACACAGGCCTTCGCTCGTTCACAGTGTCTGTGGCCTCCATGGGGAGACCCCGCAACGCCGCGAAGGCTTAGGCCCAGCGTCCGAAGGAGCAGAGAGCAAAAAAACACGTCCACTCGCTTCGAACGCCCACCGAACATCGGACGCCAGAGCATCCTTGAAGAATTTGCGACATCATGCGTTCGAAGGCTGATGGGGCGGACGCTAATCCAAAGCATACGCGCTTAAAGCGATAAAGTTCCTCGTCCGTTACTAAGGCCGTTAAATCACGGCCCTCTGAATGTAGCAACATTTGATAATAAGCAGATGCCAGATGTAACTTGGAAATGTGCGTTCGTGCACAAGGCTGCGCAGATGTTCTTCGGTGTAGGAAATCGGAAAATTGTCCGGTACAACGGGCTTGCTAGCTTCTTGCAGTTCGACACACAGGCGAAAACCTCCATTTTTTTTTACCACGGCGGCAGGGGAGACCCATTCTGATGCGTTGACGCACTCAATTACATCCGTCTCTTCCAGCCCGCGAGTTTCTTCTGAGACAAAGGCCGTAATGCACTGGCAGGTGGCGAAGCTTACACGCAATGGGTTGGACGATGGACGCGTTTTGACGTGGTGAAGAAAAGTCTTAGCGACACCAATGCGCTTTTCAAAGAGACAATGCAATTCTTCTCTTAAGTAGCTGGAAAGTCCCACATAACATGGAGTCACGTTTTGTACAGAACGTTCTGCTTGGTTACCAGCTGCAGTGGCAATTGTCTGTAGGCATTGAAGGGATGCGCCATCAGTTCGTAGGTTAAGAGCCGTAATCGCATCTATACCGAGAAGTGAAATCCCCTGATGTACAACATAAAACAAAATGGATGCTGTCCGAGCCATGTACGTAACATTCGAGACAAAAAAGCCATGAAACGTTATGGGCTGTCTTGAACAGTCCAATAGCTTAGCTAGCGGGGCAGTACACTGCGCTTGGCTGAAGAAAAGCTGGTTGAAGAAGTTATACCACATTATGGAAACTGCGGATACCGAGTCAACTAAGAATGTTAAGATGGTGCTTCCAACTAAGACAGTAATTTGGATACCAGGCTGGGTAGATGCGGACGCTACCAGAATGTTTGCAACGTCATTGCGTTCTTTCCTACACGGTCCCCGAACAGAAGCAATGCATCGGCCTTTGTAACACACTGATTTGAAGTGACCAAAACGAGCGCAGCAATGACAGCGTTTGTGTTTATTTGGACAGTGGAAAGACGCAGGAGTGTGCTGATTAGAACCGCAGCGAAAGCAGTCGAAGGGGGCGTTGCTCTTAGTAGCAATATGCTGTACACTTGTAGACGCGAATGCTTGGACATTTTGAGCTGTCTGCTCTAGTTGAGTAGCGAAATGCGCAGCACGTGAAAAAGAAAGACACGAGCCATCGAGCAACAGGCGCTCACAGACATGTTGCGAAGAAATGCCTTCCACGAAGGGGTCACGGAGCATATTCTCAAGCAGGGTGAACGAACAATCGGCAGCAAGCTCACACAGTGCAACAGCATACTCGTTCATACATTCCATTGATTGCTGGACGCGTTTGCGAAAACGGTGACATTTTATGACAATATTGGTTTGAGCGGCAAAATGGTTCACCAAAGTTGCAACCGCATTGTCACACGGCGAAGGTACAGTCTTAGTCTGTTCTGGCAACAATCCCGTGCTTGCGCTCTGACTATCTGCAGGTAGATGCTTAGTGGTAGCGCTTGTGGAGAACCTGTTTCCCCCCCTCCGTTTCGATGCGGCCCATCATTATCGTCGGCCGTCGGGATGGACAGCCCCCGGCTGGGCGAGGAGGGAAGTCTCCCTCATGGGGGAAAGGATGGATGGATGGATGGATGGATGGATACGGCTGAACCCTTTACATCGGGCGGTGACTCAAGCCACCTAGCCATGTCTTGTGAAATTTTACTCCTGTCTTGCTTTTAGCCACCAATCAGATAACCTTCGCTTGGTTACTTCTAACCTCTTAAAATCCACTTTCCCTTCACTATCCCTAAACCCCAATGCCTTGGGTAAGTCAGCCCCGCTGCCTTCCACTGTAGGGTGAAGCCCTTTACAGAAAAGGGAACGGCGACGGGAGCGCCACCTCGTAGGTTACGCGGAATTCTGCGGAACCGGAGAGAGGCCCTTCGGGATCCGGCCAGCGTCGAGAGCGGTTGGAGCCGTACGCTCCCGTCACCTTCCGCGGCAGGCGCACGGGGATCCGTTGTGCCTTGCCGCTGGACTTCTGGTTCCAGGCAGCGAAGCGAGCGCAGCAATCGCGCGCTCTGGTCGCCTTCCCCGGCAAATGCTAGGGAAAGGCTTTGCCTCAAGAATGCGGCGCGCACGGGATAACCCGGCCGCCATTATCGGCGCATACAAACGTTCGCCGCCGATACCTCCGAAGTCGCGCCCCTTCCCCAGCCGGTAAGTCGGAAGTCCTTCTTACGTAGCCTTCTATTTCCGAGGAATGCCTCGTTGATGTTTTGTAGCTAGCTGGCCCGCTCTGTGTATTGATTGCAAGCGTAATAAATAGCATATGAGTGTTAACGCTGTGTCGTCCCTTCCCTTTGTCCCTCGAGCACGAACCCCTCCGCGGTTAGCGAGCGGGAACGCTGCATCCGCGGAGTGGGAGTGCGGGCGGGGCGAAAGGCTTTGTCCCCCCGTATTTCCACACGCTTACACCTTTTTTTGCGTTTTCGCCCGACGCAGCAAGCGTGAAGAACATTCGCTGGCCTTCGACGCATAGACAGTGGATAGGAAGGGCTTTCCAACGCTCTGTCGAAAAATCAGACACTCCCGAAGCCAGCATGTAGTTCTCAAATAATCGCACCCATTGTACCAAGGAACCACAGGACGACCAGGAAGAGGTAGGAATGGGGGAGGTGGTGCAAGTCCGGAAAAGCTCATGACGGGAAGCGAAAGGGCTGTTACGCCCCCTCTTCCTTTGACCCTTGACTCTAATGTAGGGTGCGCGTGAAAGGACGGGAACCATGACAGCCAACGCGTGGAGCGAACCTCGTTTATCCAGTGACACACGCATATATATATATATATATATATATATATATATATATATATATATATATATATATATATATATATATATATATATATATATATATATATATATATATGTGTGTGTGTGTGTGTGTGTGTGTGTGCGTGCGTGCGTGCGTGCACAGTGAAAAGGTCACAACTGGTTCGATTATCTTGGTTTATTCACCAACGGTTTCAGACGGTGGACCGTCCTTCATCAGCGTTAAGTCGAATGAATACACAGATGTGCGCATTTACCCTCGATCAGACTGTGTATGAGCCTGCCACTCCCGCGCGCCCTGAACCGTCGACGCCGTGGAGCGAACTGAAGATTTGTCACGTGGTTCAACGGCCAGACGCAGAACTTTGTGGACCAGGTGCGTCGACTGTGCCACCTACGACGGTTTGGCGGTGGAGTGACGTACCTCAACCATGCATGGCATGAGCTGCCACCGTGGAGGGTTCTCGCGGCTGATGGATATCAGTTGAGCTTTGAGGGCGCGGCCGTCGTGTGCGATTACCTCCGACGCGTACTCTGCGCCACAGCCCCCGCGACAAGATGGAGCTCCAGTCAGCATCCGGTGGCTAAGACTCCAAGAGGCGGCTGGACAGGCAACAGGACAGAAACAACGTCTATTAATTGCCCCTGGTGCAAGAGGTTGAGTCACCCCCCGTACCCCCCGCCGCCGCTACATGACGAGACGGGCCTGCGCCGAGATGGCACGCCACGCCCCGACACAGCGCAGCGATTGACTCGCCACAGGTATGACCCGCTCCCCAAAAACTCACTCACCCTCATTTCTGAAACTGCGAAAATGTATCGAAAAACGGATCAGGTATGAAGCTCACGGAAAAACACTAACACGATATTCAGAAGAGGGAAACGTACCCAAGGGCTTGCGGTTGCAACTAACCACAGCGATGACCACCCTTAATGCTGACGAGGAGGCTGAGTGGAAAGGTATTCTACACGACAGTTCGCTACGCCTTGTGGACCTAATTATACGGCACAGTCAACGAAAAACTATTGAATTGAAGCACATTGAAAAATGCACTCGTCACGAACCGGATCAAACGGCGACAGAAATAACGGAGCTAAATGAATTCGAAGAACGAAAGACCAGAGAAACAGACATGGAGAAGCTTAGGAAACTCCGGCGGGACGGTGTGGCACCAGCACCCCGTTCGATAAGCCCGTCTCCTACTAGAAATACGTTAGCCCCTGAGCAAAACTGTGCGCCTACTACTGGTCAGCCTTCCATTAGAGCTGACAACGTGGTGAACGTGTTGAGCCTGCCTCTCACTTCCTCGGAACGTGCGTTACTCGCTTAAGGCCTAACCTTCTGCCCCACGACGGGAAAATTCAATGAATTTCAATTATATCAGGATCTAGATAACTTCGCAAGGAACTTACGTCTGTGTGAGTATTTTGAAAACAGCGAAACGAACCGGGAAATCAACATACCAGGGACATCCGACAAGTCATGGACTCCAAACGAACAAAGGGATAGACATTTGGATATGTACATCACTGCCGTTCAAAAGGATATCCTATCATCGTATTCAAAATCAAAACCAAGAGCGGTCAACAACAACTTCTCGTTCGAAGAACGCCAGGCCCTTAACTCTTTAAGTCGGCGGTCCGACATCATCATCAAACCTGCGGACAAAGGTGGCGCTATCGTCGTTACGGACAAGACCGAATACTTAAAAGAAGGTTTCCGACAATTGGAAAATAAACAATTTTACACCGAACTCACCAGCGACCCCACAGGAGACTTCGAAGTCGAAATTAACAGTGAGATAAAATCTCTCCTCCAAAAACAAAAGATATCCCAGGACATGTTTAAAGCAATGAAGCCGGTCAAACCAGTCCCCAGGCGGTTCTACCTCCTCCCGAAAATTCACAAACTAAACCGTCCTGGTCGTCCCATTGTCTCAAGTAATGGCACACTCACCGTAAGAATTTCTGGCATTCCCGACTTTTTACTCAAGGACATTATACCAACTATCCCCGCCTACGTTCAAGACACTAATCACTTCCTCAGAGTGGTGTCTAACATTGAAATTCCCGATGAGAGCTTATTGGTCACAATGGACGTGACGTCTTTATATACAAACATCCCCCACTCAGACGGCATACGCGCGGCGGTGGATGCATACCTGCGGCCGGATCCTCCAGTTCACCTGGATGGGGAAACTCTCGCAACTGTTCTGGGTTTAGTACTCAATTACAACCACTTTGAATTTGAGGGAAGGCACTTTCTTCAGGTGTACGGTACGGCGATGGGGACCAAGATGGCACCTGCCTATGCCAATATATTCATGGCGGCACTAAAAACACAATTTCTGGACACTCAACCTTCGAAGCTACTCCTCTACAAGCGTTTTCTGGACGATATCTTCCTCATCTCGCCTCACGATGAAGCTAGCCTATTAACATTTATAGGAAACTACAACAAATTTCACCCATCGATGTCGTTCACCCACAGCATCTCCAAAGCATCTATAAACTTTTTGGACGTGACAATACAGAAAAAAGGAAACGTACTTAAGACAACGCTCTACAGAAAGCCCACCGACCGCCCGCAGTATCTACATTTTAAGAGCAGCCACCCGCACCACTGCAAGACGAGCATACCTTGCTCTCAGGCTCATAGATACGGACGGATATGCTCTGAGCTCGATGACTTTGACCGCCATGCTGAACAACTGAAGACAAATCTCTTACTGAAAAAATATCCCGCTTCCATCGTGGAAGACGCTATTCGGAAAGCTCGCGGTCTAGACAGAAATAAAATACTGGGTCCCCAAAACTTTCAGCAAGGTGAAAGGCAAACCAACCTCGTTCTCACACATTCATCAAACATGCCACGCGTGAACAATATCCTCTCAAAACATTTTAACATTATCGAGCAAAGCAGTCACCTGTCCCGCATTTTTAAGCAGCCACCAAGAGCAGTATACTGGCGCAGCAAGAACCTCAAGGACATTTGAGTTAAATCCAGAACATCGCCCAATGCTAACCCAAACCCTGGGTGTCAACCCTGCCGGAAACCACGCTGCAAGGTTTGCTGTCCCATGCTGACAACAGGAATTGCAAAAGGTACCTTCTCTGACTTTACTTTCACAGTCAAAGAAACTCTAAATTGCGACAGTGGAAATGTGGTCTACATGCTTCACTGCAGCGTGTGCGGCATGCAGTACATCGGCCAGTCAGAAACTCCGTTCAGGTTGCGATTCAACAACCACAAGGCCCACATTCACACACTGCCAAACCTACCCTTTTCACCTATGTCTGCCACAGCACTCATTTGAAAGCATCCGGGTCATCCTCCTACAGTCGGGTTTTCAAACGGGCTGCCAAAGAGAACAAAGGGAATCGTATTTCATACATAAATTTCGGACATTAGCCCACGGCATTAATGAGAACTTGGGCAATTTTGCCTTCCTCAAAAACCATTCCAAATGAGAAAGAAGCTCCCGTCTGTTATTTTCCATTTGTTTTCCTTTTATCCTGCTCACCATGCGCCCCCCCCCCCCCCCCTCTTCTTTACTCCATGCCGGTTACCCTTTTTCCCGACAATAGTGAAAACAGCGCTAAAGAAGAAGCCGGAAGGCGAAACGAGGAAGTGACAGGAAAGAGCGCTGACTGACAACTGAATTTATTGAGCGAAACTCGCGCAATATATAGGAAGGCAGTGGCAAAGATAGTCAGATGCAGTCAACGTCACATGATGCAAAGAGCCAAAAAGCGATAAAAAACAAAACAAGGTGATAAAGCCAACAGTGAACTGAATCTCAAAAGGGGTGGTAACAAAAAGGAAACTACACTCAATGACTATGCACAGTTAGTGTCACATGGTGTAAAGAGCCATAAAAGCGATAAAACCACAACAGGGTGAAAAGGCTAAAAGTCCGCAGAAGCTCAAAGGGATGGTAACAAAAACTACATGTTGACTTAAACAGTTAATGTCACAAGGTGTAAAGAGCCATAAAAACCGATAAAACATCCATAGCAGATAATAAGAGTAAAACCGATAAAAACTGAAGAAATGGAATTGTGGAAAGAATAAAAATTGACAGAATGTAGCAACGTAAGACTAAAAAATTCACAGACCTTAACAAAAAAACGATGCAACAGTGACACTCAACGATTGAAACACGCGTAGTTAGCAATAAAAATTTTAGCAATGTTGTTCCAAAAAGGCAAGTTCACTTCCGTACAAGGATTTAGACGCGTCACTGACACATTCCAAGCCCTTTCTTTTTATAAAGAAAGCTTCCTTCAATTCCCGGGCTACACTATCTCTACTCCTATCAAGAACTGCAGTTTCGCGTAAACGAGGCATGCATTTACACTCCTTGCAGTGAAGCGCTAGATTAGAGCCAGTGCCTTTTTCAAGTGAGCGCTCAAGTCAACATGTAGTTTTTGTTACCATCCCTTTGAGTTTCTGCGGACTTTTAGCCTTTTCACCCTGTTGTGGTTTTATCGCTTTTATGGCTCTTTACACCATGTGACATTAACTGTGTATAGTCATTGAGTGTAGTTTCGTTTTTGTTACCACCCCTTTAGAGATTCAGTTCACTGTTGGCTTTATCACCTTGTTTTGTTTTTTATCGCTTTTTGGCTCTTTGCATCATGTGACGTTGACTGCATCTGACTATCTTTGCCACTGCCTTCCTATATATTGCGCGAGTTTCGCTCAATAAATTCAGTTGTCAGTCAGCGCTCTTTCCTGTCACTTCCTCGTTTCGCCTTCCGGCTTCTTCTTTAGCGCTGTTTTTACTATTGTCAGAATGGACCAACTAGCCCAGCAAAAAGTGCTGCTAGATTAACCTTTTTCCTCCTTGTCCTCCTAGCCCCCTTCTCGGAATTGTCAGCGGTGGGACGCGCGGCGCAGGCGCCCTCTGACGAACGGCCGGTGGTTGCTGTCAGAAGCGCTTGCGGGTCGGTAAGCTGGAAACGCCGATTGGTCGGTGGGATGCGTGCCTGCGTGACGTTTTTTCGCTTCACTCTCGTTCTCAACCTGATGTGGGGTCGCCGCGCCTCTCTCGGCATGTCCCTAGAGGGCCTAGGGAATCGCTAGGGCCGGCCGGCCGGCCGCCGGGCGTGCGTGGTCCGCGGGCATTCTCTTCGTGAGCGCAGGCGGCAAAGAAGCGTTTGGGTGCAGGTGGGCTGGAAACGCTGATTGGTCGATGGGATGCGCTTCTTCGTGACGTTTTTCTGCTTCGCCCTCGTTCTCAACCGGATGTGGGGTCGCCGCGCCTCTCTCGGCCTGTCCCTAGGCGGCCTAGGGAATCGCTAGGTCCGGCCGTCCGCCGTGCTTGCGTGGTGCGCGGGCATTCGCTTCGTGAACCTAGGCGGCGACGGGGGCGTTTCGGGAGCTGTCCAGGTATGGCTTTTTTGCGTGGTGCGCTCGTCGGCGACAGCCAGCTGAAATTTCTGTGCAGTTCTCGCTTACGGCTTTCGCCGTTAGTGAGAACATGCACTTTCAGCTTTAGCGGCCACGACGCAATCAGCCTAGCTGAAATGATTCGAGAGACATGCTTTCGCCACGCCGGTTTTGTTGTCCTATATGTTGGCGGCAACGATCTCGACAGAGGGGATGACCCGCGAGAAATCGCCAGCCACATAAAGGTAGGCATTTTATCTCAAATTTCGCTTCATGAAGTGCTGTACCGCTTACCTACATGTCTTGCGCATTCCAGGACCTCGTTTTGCTGCTGCAGGAGAACGTGGCCAGTGTTGTGCTGGTCTTCAAAGTCTTGCCACGCCATTTCGATGTGCCACGTAAGGCGCAATTTGAGGACCGCCGGCGTCGCCAGCTGAACCGCCGTCTGTCAGCCACGCTGAAGCGCTTGTCGGGCGTGCACATTCTCAACCCCGAGGTAAGGGTTGAACAACATTTTCGCAAGTTTTCTCGAGCAGAACTCACCAAATTGCGGCGCTTGTAACGTAACTTTTTTTGCAGCATCGTTTCCTGGATGCTTCTGGCAAGCTGATGCTGTCCTTGTTTGCCGCAGACCGATATCACGTGGCGAGAGACCGGGGCATCGACCAGATGTCAAAGATTATCGTCGCGGCCCTCGTCAAGATCTACGGACCAGGGATAGCGTCGGCTTCAAGGGAAAGACCAGGAGAGGTGTACGTCGTGCACCGGTGTCGTCGGTGCGGAGCCAAAGGGCACAAGACGGACCACTGCTGGGCCTACTGCTCACCGCGCCGCCACGCCGCTGCAGGTCGCAGTCGAAGTGCTCCTGCAAACGGCCCTTTTTAGGGCCACCTCATTGTTTCCTGGCAGATCGCGAGCGTCCCGTTTCGTGCCCGTATTCCCTCTCTGTCGAAATCGACGCCAGACATCAAAATCGCGCGGTGTGAGCTAGTAAATCGCTGGTAGAGACAAAAACTCGTGCTTGTATACAGACTTACCCATCTCCAGTGCGCCTTTGTTTATTTCCGTAGGCACTACTCGCGCTTTGTAGAAATCGACGCCAGCCGCGAAATTTTACATGTTAGACCTCGCTACAGCATTAGCGCAGCGTGCCTTCGTCTCTTTACGTTCTAACTTTTATGCAGCGCACCTTTGTTTGCTCGTTACTTTTGTTCTTATCAGTCGTTTCCTGAATCCGTCCAAAGAGCCGGGCTAGGAGGATTATTATGGAACCACATGGCGATCGCACTGCATACAGCACGACTTTGGTCCCTGTGTTTTTAAATAAAAACATCAGATGTCGAAGGTCATGGTCGTGTCCGAGGATGGCTTCCACAGCTGGGGCCTAACCATAGGGACCGCACACGCTTTGTCGTCGTTGCCAAGTGGAGAGGCCCAAGATGGCTGGCATCCTTAATAAAGATCCCTTCTCGGGGCCGCTTTAGTGTTTCCTGGCAGATCACGCGCTTTCCACCCTGTGCACATGCTCTCATTTCCAATTAAAAAGGTCCTTTAAACCCTGCAGAAGGCATGAATTAGCAAGTGCTAATAACAAGATGTTGCATGGTACTTGAACAATAGCGGCTACAATGACAAAGGTGAAGAAGTGCTGGAGTTACACGGAAATAAAAAAGGTTGGGGGTGCCCACATAACAACCTGAAATGGTTTTGGACAGGACTCCTAGTTAATTGCATTTGGAAGAGAAAGACAAGGTTTAATTTTTCAGTGTAAGCTTGCTTCTCTAGAATGAACAGAGAACGTTACCTCGCACTGCTTGGGCCACCTTCCTTGACCCCATGAAAAAAAAAAAACAGGATGCCTCTGGGAAACTATTTGCGGAATTTCCGCCCCCCGATTCAGAAGAGGAAGGGGGGGGGGGGGTTGACGGCCTTTTCTTTGTCGGGCTCGGCGCGACGCACGATGGACAAGACGGCGAAAGGAAGGGGGCTGTCAGTGACGCATGTTCTGCGCTGTCATTAGGACGAGCTGCCCGGCCTCTCCGCGGCAGCTTTCCTTTGAACCCCCCGCCTGTTCAATCGGAGGCGGGCGACGGCGGGGTGGTGCTGAAAAGGAGCGCCCTTGGGGTTAAGTGCCCCCCCCCCCCCCCCCCCATAGAGACAGAGACGGCCGAGCGCTTTGAATCTCGCGTATTGTTCGCGCCCGAACCGAACAAGACGCGGCTGAGACTAATTTGAGTCAAACCAGGTCCAGATGTGGCGGTGGCCAGCCGGTTTACCGGCTTCGGGCTAAGCCGCGCGCGAGCAACGCGCAATTCCCCTGGAAGGTCAAGACAAGCGGTCATGCGGGCACAGCGAAAGCGCCTCGCGACAGACGATCTGGCGACACAGCTAATTGAATACAGCGGGAGCGGCCGATCGTCAGCGAAAATCAGTCGCACGTGTGCGCGCGATATGCAGATATGCAGCTAGCGGTGCTCTTGTAGCGTGTTTCGTCTTTGTTATTGTTTGCATAGGTCGTGATCGCTTATGCATCTTTTTCGAACCTCAAACGCAGTACTTGCCCAGAAGATGGCACGATCAAAAATGGCAGATGGCAAATGGGGCAAAAAGAGAACATTAAAAAAATAATCGCTTCACTAGCAAGAAGGACAGTGGTAAACCGGCACGATAAAGCGCAAGCTTCACGAAACCTGGTGAGAGGATCGGTGGTGAATCCTTCGATGTAGACGGCTCAAGTACAACTGGCTACGTCTCATCGACTTTTCTCTTCCCTGCAGCTTCATGCAAGATATTGCTGTGAACAACATATCTAATACACGTGCAGCAGGGGATTCCTCCTTTCTGTTTTGTTCATACGCTTCGATCAGTGATTTGATGCTCCCCTGCTCCACGTGTTTTATAAATACTGTCGAAAATCGTACTCGAATATAACAACTTCGAATTCATCAATCAACACTATTCACAAATTAACGGCACAGCCATGGGTACAAGGATGGCCCACACCTACGTCAACATCTTCATGCATAGTAATAAGTCTAAATTTTTGAAAGATTGTCCCATTAAGCCCACCCTATACAAACGCTACTTGGATGACATCTTTTTAATTTGGACTGACACACCTCGTCCACCCCAACATATCTTTCACTTACACGTGCGCCCACACCACAATTAACTGTTGAGATTTTGGTAAACGAAAGCTCACTCACCACCAGTGTATATAGAAAACCGACGGACCGTCAACAATACGTACACTTCCAAAGCTGCCATCCTCGTCACTCTAAAACAAGCATCCCATACTCTCAGGCACATCGATCTAAAGGAATATGTTCCCAAGATGAAGACTTCGTAAAAAATTCCAAACGCATGCAAGAAGTCCTCATTAAGCAGCGATACCCGTCGCCATTGCCGGCGATGCCATTCAAAGGACATCTAAACCCAACCGAGAGCAAATACTGGAGTGACGTCGATACAGCGAGCAAACAGACCATCAGGCAAATCTCGTACTTCCCTTCACCAGTAACCCAGCCGCCTAACGTACGTAAACAAAATCTTCAAAAAAACATTTCAACATTCTCAAACAAAGCGAGCTAGCGCCTCGCCAAAATTTTCACTGCTCTCCCTCATGCAGTCTACAGACGACCGAAAAACATTCGAAACATTCTAATACACTCAGTCACATAAAGAGCCGGTTTTGGGGTGTCGACCTTGTGGAAAAAGTAGATTCCAGGTCTGCAAACACATTACAAACATCAAGCTGTGAAATAAGCACAGCTTCAAGATTCAAATGGAAAATTAATGACAACTCTGATTGGGATTTCTGCAACGTCATATACCTCCTAGGATGCAGTGTGTGCAGTACGCAGTACATTGGGCAGACCGTTAACATTATACGAATTCGATTTAATAACCACCGCGCGCATATTTTATCCCTACCTCCCCTTGGTAAAACACATATATTAATGAGAAAAACGACCCATTTGATGCAAATAAGTTAACAGTCCTACAGGGTGGGTTCCACAACAAAGAGATCTCGAGCAACGCGAGTCGTACTTTATTTACAAATTTAATAACAATTCCTCTCGGCATTAATGAAAGTCCGGGTGTATTGACCTCCATCGCCCCTTGCAGAGCCAATGCTGACCTTAGGAATTCCGGCGCGACAAACCTCGGTCGTTTGTCGCCAGCGGCATCTTTTTCAAGCTTCGCTGCCCGCTTACACAAAGCTCTGAATTCATCCCCCCACCCCTGTCTTGCCAGTTCGACGCACCACCTTGCCGAGCGGGGTGCAATTGAAGAACCTCGTTTTCCTGCTGCAGGAGCACGTGGCTAGTGTCGTGCTGGCGTTCAAAATTTTGCAACTCCATTACGGCGACCCACATAAGGTGCGGTTTGAGGACCGCCGGCGTCGCCATCTGAACCGCCGTCGTGACAGCCACTATGAAGGGCTTGTCGGGCGTGCACGTTCTCAATCCCGAGGTAAGGGTTGAACTACGTTTTCGAAAGTTTTCTCGTGCAGAACTCGCCAAATTGCGGCGCTTGTAACGTAACTTTTTTTGCAGCATCGTTTCCCGGATGCTGTCCTTATTTGCCGCGGACCGATACCACGTGGCGAGACGCCGGGGCATCGACCCCAGTGCGCCTTTGTTCCTTTGCAGTGGCAAGTCCAGGGTAAAAGTGGCCACGATAATTCTGCCACTACAATCTGCCCTTTAGGATCGCTATCAGCTGCAACGGTAAGTCCAGAAGTTCCGACTCGCGCATTGTGGAAATCGCGCCTGGCCTGAGTGTCCAGCATTCACCCAAGTGCAGTGCAGCTTTGTTTAATTCCTTAGAGACTTCTCGCGCTTTGTCGAAATAGGCGGCAGCCATGAAAATTTACATATTAGACATTAGACCTCGCTACGGCATTATCCCAGCGCAGCGCGCCTTTGTTTCTTTGCGTCGGCAAGCGTTAGAAGTGCGCGCCGTCTCGCGCTTTGTCCAAGTCGGCACTAAAACTCGCGCTAGGCCTCGTTGCCTAGTTGACAAAGTGCACGGCTTTGTTCCTTTCAATGGCAAGCCTCTGCCACTACAGTTGGCGGCCTTAATTTTGATGATCGCTGTCAGATGATCGCTGTCAATAGCGCGGTGTGGATATCGGCGGTAGAGACCAAAAACTCGGGCTTGTAGCTGCAGACTTACCCAGCTCCAGTGCGCCTTTGTTTATTTCCGTAGCGACTGCCCGCGCTTTGTAGAAATCGACGCCAGCCGTGAAAGTTTACATATTAGACCTCGCTACAGCATTAGCGCAGCGCGCCTTCGTTTCTTTGCGTTCTAACTTGTTTGCTCGCTACTTTTGTTCTTTTCAGTCGTTTCCTGAATCTGTCCAAAGAGCCGGGCGAGGTGGATGATTGTTCGGCGTCAGTGGAACCACATGGCGATCGCACTGCATACAGCACGACTTTGGTCCATGTGTTTTTTAAATAAAACATCAGATGTCGAAGGTCGTGCCCGAGGATTGCTTCGACAGCTGGGGCAAAACCATGGGGACCGCACACGCTGTGTCGTCGCGGCCAAGTGAAGAGGCACAAAACGGCAGTCAACCTTAATAAAGGCCCTTCTCAGGGCCGCCTCAGTGTTTCCTGGTAGATCACACGCTTTCCACCCTGTGCACGTGTTCTCCTCATTTCCAATTAAATAGGTCCTTCAAACCCTGCAGAAGGCTTGAATTAGGAACTGCTAATATCAAGATGGTACTTAATAAACAATAGCGGCTACAATAGATAGATAGTTATAGATAGATAGATAGATAGATAGATAGATAGATAGATAGATAGATAGATAGATAGATAGATAGATAGATAGATAGATAGATAGATAGATAGATAGATAGATAGATAGATAGATAGATAGATAGATAGATAGATAGATAGATAGATAGATAGATAGATAGATAGATAGATAGATAGATAGATAGATAGATAGATAGATAGATAGATAGATAGATAGATAGATAGATAGATAGATAGATAGATAGATAGATAGATAGATAGATAGATAGATAGATAGATAGATAGATAGATAGATAGATAGATAGATAGATAGATAGATAGATAGATAGATAGATAGATAGATAGATAGATAGATAGATAGATAGATAGATAGATAGATAGATAGATAGATAGATAGATAGATAGATAGATAGATAGATAGATAGATAGATAGATAGATAGATAGATAGATAGATAGATAGATAGATAGATAGATAGATAGATAGATAGATAGATAGATAGATAGATAGATAGATAGATAGATAGATAGATAGATAGATAGATAGATAGATAGATAGATAGATAGATAGATAGATAGATAGATAGATAGATAGATAGATAGATAGATAGATAGATAGATAGATAGATAGATAGATAGATAGATAGATAGATAGATAGATAGATAGATAGATAGATAGATAGATAGATAGATAGATAGATAGATAGATAGGTAGATAGATAGATAGATAGATAGATAGATAGATAGATAGATAGATAGATAGATAGATAGATAGATAGATAGATAGATAGATAGATAGATAGATAGATAGATAGATAGATAGATAGATAGATAGATAGATAGATAGATAGATAGATAGATAGATAGATAGATAGATAGATAGATAGATAGATAGATAGATAGATAGATAGATAGATAGATAGATAGATAGATAGATAGATAGATAGATAGATAGATAGATAGATAGATAGATAGATAGATAGATAGATAGATAGATAGATAGATAGATAGATAGATAGATAGATAGATAGATAGATAGATAGATAGATAGATAGATAGATAGATAGATAGATAGATAGATAGATAGATAGATAGATAGATAGATAGATAGATAGATAGATAGATAGATAGATAGATAGATAGATAGATAGATAGATAGATAGATAGATAGATAGATAGATAGATAGATAGATAGATAGATAGATAGATAGATAGATAGATAGATAGATAGATAGATAGATAGATAGATAGATAGATAGATAGATAGATAGATAGATAGATATGTTTATTTGAGTGTGCCTCAACAGCCAAGTGGCCTAAACGAGCGCACACTAGGTCAGATACATCAAAACATCACTTCAAAAGATTTAAAAGCAGGCACGAAAACAACAATTAGGCAAATATGTCCATGTCATTAAACGTTTTGTTATATAAGATTTGTAAACGAGTCATTGGACAGATGGCGTGCAAATCGGGATAAAATGTGTCGAAACATTTTGCAGCTTTTGCATGCGGCACACGAAAATTCAGTGACATCAGTAAGGTCCCACAGTTAATGTAACCGCGCACGACGTTTTGCAGAAACTGCATGTCACGTATGCGTCGCCTGTCGCCAAGGGTAGACATATTGAGGTCTGCCAAGAGAGCACAGGTGAAGCAGGGCTGGAATTACACGCAAATAAAGAAAGGTTGGGGGTCCCCAGATAACAAACTGAAATGGTTTTGGACGGGACTCCTAGTTATTCGATATAAAAGACTCAAATAATGCTTATTCAGGGTTTATCAATGTTTTTGTAGAAATATAAGCACTTTCCCTTCAAGAACATTAAGCAGTCTAAACGAACAAGAAAACCATGGATCACGCCAGAGCTCAAAATAATGATAGAGCGCAAAAACAAGTTGTACCATGCCTTTTTGAATTATCCCTAATCTTATTTTTAAAAAAAGCAAGAAATTAACTAAATGCTGAGCTTGGGCGTGCTAAGATTGTGTATCATCAAAAACTGTTCTCTGATGTTAGAATGAAAGATTCAGACGCTGTGTGGAAAGTAGTAAATAACTTGTTACGTCGCAATACGAAAAATGCGCCAGCTCAACGAATAATCTATAAGGGCTCTGAATTATCCGGTCAGGCTCTTGCTGGCCATTTAAACAGCAATTTTTAACTACTCATTTACCTATGATGCATCTACCTGAAGTTCCTTCATCTTTTAGCCCTTTCGAAAGCCTTTTCCTTGAGCCCACCAATGAGACCGAAGTATGTACAACCTTTAGGAATTTGAATAATAGCAAAGCCTTAGATGTTGACAATATTCAGATAAAACCAGTCAAATATGTACTATCATATACTGCACCTGTGCTTGCATACATCTTCAATTTGGTAATTGAAACGGGAGTTTACCCGGAAGAAATGAAAGCAAGAGTGACAGTTGTGTTTAAAGGGGGAGATAAAGATGTAGTGTCCAATTATAGACCAATATCTCTGAAGGGCTTAGAAAAAGTAATCTTTTCCCGTCTAGTGAACTTTTGAATGCAAAAGAAATCCTGTCTGAGGCTCAATTTGACTTCCGAGGGGGCAAGTCGACGGAAACAGCTTTGTTATCACTTAAGGAATGTATCGTGCAAAACATCGAAGCAGGTATTCTCACTGTCGGAATCTTCATTGATTTTAGTAAGGCTTTCGATTCCCTAAATCATCATATTTTAACTCATAAGCTTTCTCAAAACGGAGTTCGTGGAACACCTTTAGACCTCATGAAATCATACCTGCAAAATCGAAAACAATCTGTCTATATCCACAACCATCAGTGTTCTTTTCTGGAGGTACGAAATGGTGTGCCTCAAGGCAGCATTCTGGGCCCGATGCTTTTTAACATCTATATAAATGACATTGTGCATATTTATGACAAAGCGAAATTAATTATATACGCCGATGATAGCAGTATACTTATCTCTGGTCACGACATAAACAAGTTAATTGAAGAGTGAAGCGTAACCCTTACGAAACTAGAGAACTGGTCCTCTTCTAATTGCCTCCAAATAAACCCTACAAAGACTAAGGTAATGATTTTCCGTGCAAGGAACAATCCAGTCGAACTACAACGCACTCCTAAATACGCAGGTCAAGAAATTCAAATTGTTGACAGCCACAAAATCCTTGGAGTTACTTTCTCGTCGCATCTCAGCTGGGATCGGCATGTGGAAAATATTTGTAAAAAGCTCTCTTCTGTAGCAGATGTTCTATCACGATGTCTATGGCTCCTTCGCACTCACGTGAAAATTCAAATTTATCATGCTCTTTTCGGTTCCGTTTTGAATTATTGTAACTCTGTTTGGGCAACCACCACAAAAACAAATCTCTCTGCAACGCAAACTGCTTTTAGAAATTATAACATAATTCGTTTTGAACATATATATGTTTTTCGCATTTTGAAGTTATTTTACCATTCTTCTTCTGCTTATAGATTTTTCTTAATATGTACTGCACATTTAAGGACCGCTTCGAATCGACTCTACACCCGAAACACCGATCTCTGGTATATTCAACTACAAAAAAAAATGAACACAATTTACCGACCACTCTTAATAAGTACAAAGTTTTGGCTAGTGTTAAACCAAGCGAGTTAAAAATGTCTTTTGTTAATGCATTTTATGTTCCTCGGTTGTCTGCCGGTGCCATGTATGCCTATTAAGTGTTTTTTTCCTCTCTATTTTTCTCGGGTCTTCTCTTTGTTTTCATGCGTCTGTAAACTATTGTTAGTGAACATACATGCTCATTGTTTTCATTGCATTGAATCTATATGTCACTTGCTTCGTTGTTTTTTTGTTTGTTATAATCTATATATATTTGTAAACATTTTTTTTTCTTGCTTGAAGTGCGTTTGTCGTGTACTGCCATTTCAGAGGTGCTTGGGCCCAGTCAAGCTGCTTTTTAGCAGCTTTTAGCCCTTGCATCTCTCTAGGATGTAACTTGTATTCTTCAAAAATAAAGTGAAATGAAATGAAATTGCATTTGGAAGAGAAAGACAAGGTTTCATTTTGCAGTGTAAGCTTGTGTCTCTAAAATGAAAAGAGAACGTTGCCTCGCACCGCTTGGGCTTGTCGTTTGACCCCTCGTTAACCCCACCGAAAAAAAAAGGCCGTCTCTAGGAAACTATTTGCGGAATCTTTCCCCCGCTTCAGGAGGGGAGGGGGAGGGGATGTGGGGGTTGATGGCCTCCCCTTTGCCGAGTTCGCCGCGAGACGAAGCACGATGGACAAGACAAGACGACGAAAGGAAGAGGGCAAAGCTGCCTTTCCGAAATTAACCGTGACTTACAGGTGCCTATGGGCTCCGTGCGCTGGTATGGTGCCGCCAGCAGCGACCACATCACCAGCGCCGCCTCGTGGCACTCGCCGCGTTAACCGGACGCTCAGTCAGGGCCGGTCTCTCGAAGGGAGAGCGCGCGCGCCCCCCTCGAGACTGGCCGTGGTGGCCCTGCGCCTTTCTCCACGCCCGATGCGTTCGCGCCAGCCCGGCCGCATAGCAGACGAGCACTGACCGCGATGCCATTCTAAGTCAACGCCTGCTTCTCTGCGGATTTCAAGGCATTGAAAGCCTTGGCGCCACCGCTGCTACATTTAGTTTCAATTGCTTTCAGGTTGTGCTGATCAGCAGCCATGATTGTGTTGCAGTCTCGACGGCACTGCAATATTTGGCAGCGCAGTTGACCTTATTGAGATTAATTAAGTACCTTTGCAGTTTGAGAAACAAGTCTGATTGACTCAGATAATGAAATCAGCTATGTAATTTACATCCACTGTGACATCGACTATGTGAATGGTCGGCTAGAGATGCGAAAAACGCAAACTTACTACACATATATATCAGATGATAGTGCTCTACATCCTGCAGGATCGACACTTCTTTGTGTATTCCTCTCAGAGAAGCATAGCTCTAAGCATACGAAAAGACGATGGGTTTATTGCTAAGTACCTTCCACAGGACTTTCAGGGATTTCATGAAGACACCAATTACATGAATTATTTTGGTCGTATTGCTCTTTTGGTAAATACTTAACTATAGAAAGGCCGCCGTGGTGGCTCAGTGGTTATGGTGCTCAGCTGCTGACCCAAATGACTCGTGTTCGATCCTGGTTGCGGCGGTCGCATTTCGGTGAAGGCAAAATTCTAGAGGCCCGCGTACTGCGCGATGTCAGTGCACGTTAAAGAACTCCAAGTGGTTGCAATTATCTAGAACCTCCTACTATGGCGCCCCTTATAGTCTTCGTTGCATTGGGACGATAAACCTAATTAAAATCAAAAGATTAATTCCCAAAATTAAGGGTTTAGTGATGTTGTGAAATCCAAGAAATATATATATGGAGAAATTTGAACCACTCTCTATTTTTCTTTTTATTCTTCTATAACAGGATTTGAGATCTCATAAATGCAACAAATAAAGATACAAAATTTTAAACCACTGAAGGAAATAAAATGATGCAAATAAATACACAAAAGCTTAGGTGAAACAATGCGAAAAACAACATAAGGACTCTCAGAAGTACGACGTCGCTCCCACTGCATACACACACGCACGAAAAAAAAAAACGAGAAACAAAATTGACACGCTGAACCACAGATGAGCATAACAAACGAAGACAAACTTCAGATGCTAGCTCCAAGAACTTCACCGTAGACCATTTCCTGTGACTGACTGAACGCATTCCTTCGCTCTACATAAAGACATAAAGCAGCTCCTACCAATGATGTCACGTTCGAAACACCCCAGTCAATGTAAACCCTTTCCCAGTTCACTCTCATGAATTTAATTCCACAGTGCACTCATTTCCAGCATACCCTCTGTGCATGAGCTAGCATGCACGATGTCCAAGAAAAGCGTTTAAATATATTCGGTACCTTGACTGTAGTGTCTTTATAGCTGTTATGACATTGGGTAAACACAGCAGTAGGTAGAGCACCCATAATTATCCAAGTTTGTTTTCGCCTTCGGACGAAACACCTCACCGCTCGCCTCGCTCACTGCAAACTGAACCAGAGAGCTACGTTGGCTGCGTCCGCCTTTCGCCACCGCTGTTTACCAGGTGGCGCCACTCGCGCGCGCCAAACTGCAGCGCACGGAGCCCATAGCTGTGTTTGGATTCCAGCGAAGTAGCAGCCGACCTCCTAATCCTTCTCGCCCGTTCCCGCGGGGCTCCGCGTGCCATGTCGCCATGTGCGGTGAAAAGAGCAGTGTGCAGAGTTTAAATTAAACAAGTATGAAGCTATACAAAGAAGCCGATTACAGATAGCTAGAGGAATTTCAAGAGAATGCTGTGTGGTGCTAGTTATCTCTGTAAAACCTAATGCAGTCAACTATTATTTCGTATTTTTTTTACCCAACAGACATGAAATGTCTGAAGATGAATGTGTACCAGACACATCGGTGCATCAGTTGGGATGCCTGAAAAAAGTTGTACCAACATATAAATGCCCATGCCGTGAGAATTAAGGAAAATGAAAACATTTTTTTGTTCGTGCTCACACACCTGCTACAAACATATTTATGCGTAGTGATTTAAATGACTCTAGGAAGCTTTTTGTGTAAAAAGTACAGTATGGCAGAAAGGAGTCTTCAGGAAATGCACTGTGTAGAAATAGCCATACCAATTCCATGTCATCGTTCGATAAATATAACAAATACCGTGCAAAGAAGCTTGCTGCATAGTATAGTTGCAAGTTACTGGTTGCAGACCGCTCTGCAGTCACTGGACTGTGATTGCGTATGCACTGCATGACAATGCGTGGATTGCAGAGCAGTTAGCCAACACAGAGATGCTTGTTCCTATCGTTTACCACACATATAAACAGTGTCAAGGCGTTTATTTGAAGCACAGGTCGGTTGATCTTGGTTGACCGGCGACACGACGGGCACACTCACAGGCGTCGTTCGAAAAACACAGCTGCACTTCGTCTGCTTCTTCGTTGACCCGCTTGAACTCGTCCGCTTCATCGCTGCGCTGCGCCTGTCGGTCCCATTACAATTACTCTCCCTCCGAAAAAGGAGATATCCTGGCGACTTACGGAGAGGAGAGGATGGGCGGGTCATAGTAAGGCTTGAGGCGCTCAACGTGCACAGTTTCGCGGCCCCGGCGACGGTGGTCCGAAGAGGGAACGAGCGGCTCAACGATATAAGTCACCGGAGAAGTTTGGTGGACAACCCGGTAAGGTCCGTGAAAGCGAGACAGTAGTTTCGTGGCGAGGCCGGGAGTGGAGGAAGGCACCCAGAGCCAAACGAGGGCGCCAGATGGGTATGACGCTGGAGGGTCCGGGGAATCCCGACGGTGCTTCTGATCCCATTGTTGCTGTGTGGTGAAAGAGCGGGCAAGTTGCCGGCATTCTTCGGCACACAGGTGAGCTTCGGAGAGTAAGGTGGTCTCGGAAGGGTCAGGGTGATAAGGAAGGATGGTGTCCATGGTGGATGTAGGCTCCCGGCCATATAAGAGGAAGAAAGGAGAAAACCCCGTTGTTGTCTGAGTAGCTGTGTTATACGCGTACGTGACGAACGGGAGCACTTGATCCCAGTTTGAGTGGGCGGTGTCAACGTACATGGCGAGCATGTCACTCAAAGTGCGGTTGAACCGCTCAGTCATGCCGTTGGTCTGGGGGTGATAGGCGCTGGTGTAGCGATGAACGATTTGGCATTGCTTGAGGAGGGCCTCGACGGCGTCCGAGAGAAAAACACGGCCGCGGTCACTTAGAAGTTCTTTCGGGGCGCCGTGACGAAGAACAAGACTGTGTAGAATGAAGTGAGCGACATCGTTCGCGGTAGCAGATTTGAGAGCCGACGTTTCGACATAACGGGTGAGATGGTCAACGGCAACGATGATCCACCGATTATTAGCCGAAGTAGTTGGAAGCGGGCCATAAAGATCAATGCCGACGCGGTCAAAGGGACGGCCAGGGCAAGGTAACGGCTGCAAAGGAGCGGCGGCGGAGTGGGGAGGTTTCTTGCGACGTTGGCAGGCGGTGCATGACCGAATGTATTGACGTATGTAGCGGTACATACCTCGCCAGTAGAATCGCTGACGAAGGCGAGCATATGTTTTCAGTACACCGGCGTGGCCGCATTGTGGAGCGGCGTGAAAAGAGGCACAGATAGTAGCACGCAGGTGTCGAGGGATGACCAACAGCCACTTCCGGCCGTCGGGGAGGTAATTACGGCGGTATAAGAGGCCATCACGAACGGCGAAGTGGTGGGCTTGGCGGCGAAGTGTCCGGGTCGAATGATGCGGCGAGGGAGTGTTCAGGAAGTTTAGCAGCGAGGTGATCCAAGGATCCTTCAGTTGTTCGGAGAGCATATCAGGGATGTTGAACGAAGAGAATTCGTAGGCACAGACGAGGGCAGAGGTTGACTCGCATGGGAGTGGTGAACGAGAAAGGGCGTCGGCGTCCGAGTGCTTGCCGCCGGAGCGATAAATGACGTGTATATCAAACTCCTGGAGACGTAAAGCCCAGAGGGCGAGTCGGCCAGAAGGATCTTTGAGGGAGGATAGCCAGCATAGGGCGTGGTGGTCTGTGACGACATAGAAGGGCCGGCCGTAAAGGTAAGGGCGGAACTTGCCAATTGCCCAAATGATGGCGAGACATTCTTTTTCTGTGACAGAATAGTTTGATTCCGCCTTGGTGAGGGCGCGGCTGGCGTAAGCGACGACGTATTCCGGATACCCAGGCTTTCGCTGGGCAAGAACTGCGCCCAAGCCCACACCGCTCGCGTCAGTGTGAACTTCTGTCGGACAGGCGGGATCAAAATGGCGAAGGATGGGGGGAGAGACCAGCAGGCGGCGTAAAGTGCTGAACGCGGTATCGCAGGCGGGGGAGTAAGACGAAAGGTTCGGGCTGCCGGCAAGAAGCTGCGTTAAAGGGGCGATGATACTGGCGAAATTTCGGATGAAGCGGCGAAAATATGAGCATAAGCCTATAAAACTGCGAAGTTCTTTTAAGGTGGTTGGTTTGGGGAAGTCAGCGACGGCGCGAAGTTTGGCTGGGTCAGGTAGAACGCCGTCTTTCGAGATGACATGGCCTAATATTGCGAGCTTCGTTGCACCGAAGTAACATTTTTTCAAGTTTAGTTGGAGGCCGGCGTCAGTAAGGCTAGTGAGTACGCGCTGAAGGCGGTGCAGATGGGAAGGAAAATCTTTGGAAAAAACGACAATGTCATCTAGGTAACACAGACAAGTTTCCCATTTGAGGCCACTGAGAATAGTGTCCATCATCCTTTCGAATGTGGCTGGAGCATTGCAGAGGCCGAATGGCATCACATTGAACTCATACAAGCCGTCTGGGGTGACGAAAGCGGTTTTCGGCCGGTCGTTCGCTGCCATCGGGACCTGCCAGTAGCCGGGGCGTAAGTCGAGGGATGAAAAATACTCCGCTCCCTGCAAGCAATCCAGTGCGTCGTCGATTCGGGGTAGAGGATAAACATCCTTGCGTGTGATCTTGTTGAGACGGCGGTAGTCCACACAGAACCTGATGGAGCCATCTTTTTTCGTCACCAAGACAACAGGAGAGGCCCAAGTGCTGTGAGAAGGCTGTATTATGCCGCGCCGAAGCATGTCGTCAACATTGTCACGGATGACGCGGCGCTCGCTCGGCGAGACTCGGTACGGTCGCTGACGCAAGGGAGCGTGGGTACCAGTGTCAATTGTGTGAGAGACGGCCAATGCGCGCCCCAAGGAGGGCTGGGAAAGGTCGAAAGAGTTGCGGAAGCGGCAGAGAAGTTCCAAGATTTGGTCACGGTAAGCGGACGGAAGGTCGGGAGCGATGTTACGACGAAAGACGTCGATGGAAATCGGATCGGGCGCTGTCGCACAACAGGCTAAGGCAGTAACTGGGGAGCAGGCACGGGTATCGGAGAACTCGGAAGCAAGAGCAGGGTCCAGTTCTTCAATAGAGCCGAGGCATTCGCCGCGAAGAACAAACGACGGGCAAGAAAATGGGTTGGTGACATAGATGGCGCAGTGGCCATCGGAAATCGAGACAACGGCGAATGGAATGAGGAGGCGCTGATGGCGAGTGGCTGCTGCGGTAGGTGTGAAAAGAACAGGGCCGCTGAGGAAAGAGTCGGGGCGGAGCGGAACGAGGGCTGAAGAGGAGGGAGGTATGTCGGTGTCGGCAGCTACAAGAAGCTTAGCGGAGCGCACAGGTAGGTCACGCAACGAAACATCACACAGGGGAGAAAGCTCAAGTTCCGCACGGGCACAATCAATCACAGCACGGTCGGTCGAGAGGAAATCGCAGCCGAGGATGACATCGTGAGAGCAGGCGGTCAGCACAACAAACTCGATGGTATAGGCGACGTCGTTTATAGAAACGCGGACCGTGCAGGCTGCGATGGGGTGGATGCGCTGAGAGGTGGCCGTACGTAGTGAAAAGTCAGACAGCGGCGTTGTCACCTTACGAAGTTTGCGGCGAAGAGCATCACTAATTACGGACACTGCAGCACCCGTGTCGACGAGCGCGAGAACGGGGACGCCTTCAACAGACACCTCAATCACGTTAGCAGGAGAACACGGAGGACTTAAAAAGTTGGCAAAACACGCAGTTCTTGCCTCCTGAACTGCGGCAGTCAGTTTTCCTCTGGGAGAGGGTCCGGGCGGCGGAGCATCGGAGAAATGGAACGTCGACGAGGCGAAGGCGAGCGGCGAGTAGGGTACTGGGAGCGATGTGTAGAGGAGGCAGAAGAGACATTAGGCAAGGGCGGCCCGGAATCGTAGCGGAAATTGCGCATGAAATCGCCAGAACGAGGAGATCGCTGACGGCAAAAGCGTGCTACATGGCCTGGAAGACCGCAGGAATAGCATATCGGTCGATTGTCCTCGGTACGGCAGGGGTTCGTAGGGTTTCGGCGGGGTCGACGAACCGTGGCCTGCGGCGGGGTTATAGACGGCGGTGGAGCATAAAAGGCCGGGCTGCTAGGGTAGGCGGCAGAGGTGGGCGAGCGCCGTGTACCGGTGACTGCTTCAGCATAGGTGAGCGGCGCTGCCACAGGAGGCGGTGGGGGACTGGATGGCAGAACTGCAGCGACCTGCTCCTGAATAACACGACGGATAGTGGGAGTGAGAGATGGCGCCAGGTCGTGCGGAGGGCAGACGGGGTCGGGAATGTGATGCAGCAGAGAAAGCTGGCGAGCGATCTCTTCGCGGATGAAGTCTTTAACCTGCTGCATGAACAGGGACTGCTCAGCAGACGAGCCACCAAGGGCCAAGCCAGCAAGACCCCCCGCAGGCGCGCCGGACTGCCGCGTAGATGCGCGTTGCTTGCAGAGTTCGTCGAAGCTTTGGCACAGCTGGATGACGGTAGCGACGGAGGTGGGGTTCTTCGCCAGCAGCATCTGGAAGGCGTCATCGGCTATGCCTTTAAGTATGTGGTTGACTTTATCCGCTTCGGACATGGAGGGGTTGACACGCTTGCACAGGTCAACGATGTCCTCGATGTAGCTTGTGAACGTCTCGGAAGGGAGCTGAGATCGAGCACGAAGACGTTGCTCGGCGCGAAGCTTCCGGACGGCGGGGCGGCCGAAAACGTCGGCGAAGCTCGCTTTAAAGGACGACCAGGTGGGAAGGTCGGCCTCATGGTTGCGAAACCATAGATTGGCAACGTCCGTTAGATAGAATAGGACGTTGCTAAGTTTCACAGAATCGTCCCACCGATTGTAAGTGCTGATACGCTCATAGGAGGCCAGCCAATCGTCGACGTCTTGGTCATCGGTGCCACTAAATGGAGACGGGTCACGCTGGCGCTGCACCCCGTGACAGAGTACGGTGGCAGGGATGGGCGGCGATGGTTCACTCGGACCTTCCGGCATGGTGGCGGAGACGAGGAGCGTTCCACTTCGAAGTTCCAGGATGAGGACCGGGACGGGAACCGAGGCACCTCCACCAAGTGTCAAGGCGTTTATTTGAAGCACAGGTCGGTTGATCTTGGTTGACCGGCGACACGACGGGCACACTCACAGGCGTCGTTCGAAAAACCCAGCTGCACTTCGTCTGCTTCTTCGTTGACCCGCTTGAACTCGTCCGCTTCATCGCTGCGCTGCGCCTGTCGGTCCCATTACAACATCATCAATGAAACAGCATGCTATGTGTAACTTTTTGACATGTTCCTTTTTGGCAGCCTCTAAAAATGTTTCCGTATAAATGAGCTAGCTTGGTTTGCAGCAATATAACCACGGGACTGCTGTAACTTTCCACATTTTCAAATTGTGTGAAAATCATTGCATGTGAGGGGCCACACCATATCCTGTTTCTTGAAGGTCCCGTTGCTTTGTTGGCAATGCTTTGACAGCCATGACCAGCTTTCCGTATTCATGTGCACAGGGTATGCCCATTACGTGCATGCCTTTCTACCTATTAATGGCTTACAATGCAAAGAGACAAAAAAACAGAGCACAAGTCCAGATAGTGTTTGTAGTCCGCACTCTTCTTCACCTCAGTAAATATGGCACATACCCACGCGGGGGGATTGGCCAAGGTACAGTGGAGATTGCCAATGAAGTATTTGTACGAGGGAAAAAAAAAGACGTGAGGCGGCGACGTAGAAGACTGAATCAAGATAAAAATAGGGAAATTCAATTAAATTTAAGAAATATGAATTACCAGGAATAGAATCAAGCATTTTGGACATGAGACAGAATTTTGTATACAGCTAACAAGGTAACCGATCAGTTACACTTATGTAATCATGAAGGTAGCCACAAACACTACTTAACGGGAATTCCTTGGCGCTCGCACCGAACGAGAGAAGAACTGGAAGAGACAGAGGGAGTCCTAACCTCGAAAGAGGGACCTCCAAATACTTCTTTCTCTGAACTGCGAACCGCCGGCAAGAGAGGAGAAAATGATCTAATGTTTCAACTTGCCCACATGAGACACACAGGTTTGTCGCAGCGAACCCGCATTTGCGTAAGTACAAATTTAAGTGAGGAATTTTGTATCGCAGAAGTGTCATGGACACTTCACAACGCCTTGATTTACGCCACCGGACATTCCATGGGTACTTTAAGTGGTGGAAATCCACGGTATTGAGCAACGGATCACTCAAGCTGGCTTAAATATTTTGGAAAAGCTGGAAACGTGAAGTTTCCAACAGAATGAGGTGAGGGACGGGATATATTACAGGAGCGCTTAGAGCTAACCTTGCCAATAAATCAGCCACCTCGTTAAAATAGACACCCGAATGCCTGCTGCTACCTGGACAAAGCGGATCTCGCGTGCTGTGCACGGAACAAAAAACCTAAGCGACCGATTCAATAAAGATTTTCCGGAATTTTGGAGAGAGACTAGAACTGAAAGGCAGTCTGCAAGAATAAGAACCCGTGCTACATGCCTGGGAAGTTTGAGAAAACCAAACCAATAGCCAAAAGCTTTACGAAGAATTTATTTATTTATTTATTTATTTATTTATTTATTTATTTATTAATACTGCAATCCCAGGAAGGGATTTTCGCAGAGTGAGCATACAGAAAATAGGTAAGTACAAATATTAAGAAAAAAAAAGTACAAAGGCCACAAATTGATAATAAGCAACAAAACACAACAGCAAAAATGAAAGGCTCAATGACGTAACACAACAAAAAAGTACACTAAGGTTTGGGGCATATAAATACACTACTATCAAGTCATCAGTGAACATGGTCAACAGGGAATTAATTAAATGAAGAAAGAGCACCAAAACGATCACAATATTAAATTCAGTTCAAAAATGGGAACCGGGAATGCATGACAGAGGACATTATTGTGCACTGAGGTTGCCGATGAATGATGTTACAGATAGCTGTAAGACTCCGTCGTTAGTAAGTTGATTCCATTCCGTTACTGTTCGCGGAAAAAAAGAATATTTAAAGCAGTTATTACGCTGGGTAAAAGGGGTGATTGTAAGATTGTGACGTTGTCTTGTAGAATAACCTGAAGAGAAAGATATTAGTTCATCAATGTTAATTTTAAAATGACCTTTGACCAATTGGTATAAGAACTTTAGTCGAGAAACGCGATTCCTTTCGGTTATAGATATTAAAGCAGCCCTGTTTAAGAGGTCACTTACTGATGTGCGTCTATAGCTATAGTAAACAAAACGTACTGCTTTCTTTTGTATTTTTTCAATTTTATTTACGTTTGTTTTGGTGAATGGATCCCAAATTATTGCCGCATAATCTAATATTGGAAGGACAATCGATTTATACGCTAGAAGCCGAACTCGGGGTGTGGAAAGTCTCAATGCACGCCTAAGAAAAAAAAGTTTACGGTTTGCATTATTTACAGTTTGATCAATGTGTTTAGTCCAGTCAAGGTTGTTAGTAATCCATAGCCCTAGATATTTGTAGTGTGAGACTTCGGAAAGAATATTGTTGTCAAATGAATATTGGAACATCAGTGGACTTTTCTTGTGAGTGATTCTCATATACACGGTTTTTTGAAAGTTGATAGGCATCTGCCATGCATCACACCAGGCACTAATTTTCTGAAAAGCCTCATTAAGTTTTACCTGATCTGACATATTTTTAATTTCGGAGTATAGCACACAGTCATCCGCGTATAGTTTAATATTAACTGGAATGTCTCTCACGATGTCGTTAATGTAAATGATAAACAAGAGTGGCCCAAGCACTGAGCCCTGAGGGACGCCAGAGTCAACAAAAACAGTTTGAGAGGAATGTTCCCCAAAAGAGACATATTGCTGACGGTTATTCAAATATGCTGAAATCCAATTAATGATTTTGTTATTTCTGAGTGTGCTATTAATTTTGGAAAGCAGCTTTTTGTGAGAGACCTTATCAAATGCTTTGGCGAAATCCATAAAAATGGCATCTGTTTGGCTACCATTGTTAATAGCTTTCGCAAAATCGTGTATAGTCTGAACTAAGTGGGTACAAGTACAAGTAGGAGTATAACCAGGGATACGAACGGAATAGCTCCAAGCCAGATCTTGCGAATATATCCCAATCGCCGCCTTCTCACAGCTGCCGGAGGCATCAGTGGAGAGAACAGTATGATGAAAATTCTGTAGGTGTTCAGAAAGAAGACCGTTTAGGATATTTGCGGGCATATGTTTCGCATGGGACGAGCAAATATGGTCGTAATAGAAGACGGGGTTAGCCTGAGTATTAGCAACCAGTGGCAAGGAGATCAGATCAACCTGCAGCGGAGCTTGCGTGAACCTAACTTGCTGAAGCTGATAGCATGGCCAGTGCCTCTTCTTCTTCTTCTCCCCAGTGCCTCCCATGCCTACTGTCTTTTTCTTCCATGAATCATGACAGCAATCCGGTTCAACCCTTTCTCCATGCTTACACAGACATTTCTCGCAATTAGCCTAAAAGCCGGCCGTAGTATGGAATGAGTTTAGGGAAAATTACCTTTTTAGTCGTTTTATATGCACAGCTTAGAAGTATGTGAAAGGTACTTTGGCTGTGAGTGATTTTCCCTTTCTCTCTCGTAGTCTTTTTGCAAACTGAAGTGGTGAAATATATATTAACTTCTTCATTACATATTGTGCCATCATTGTCGCAATAACAAAAATTGGGCACATAGTAAATATCTGCAAGCATTGAGGATTTGTCTTTAAACTCTGACATCATTATGGATGGAATCAATACAAAGTAGAAGAAAAAGTATAGTGCCGCACATATATGATTGAAAGTAAAAGACGAATGTTGTTGATATTGTTAGCCTATCAAAAGATGGCACATACCCACACTGGGCGATCGGCCAAGAATCCGGTGGCTATTCATCTGTACTCAATTAATAAAAAAGAAAACCACGGGGGAACGCAAAACTGGCGGATGTGCTGAATTTCAGGAACAAACCGTGCAACAAGTAACAAAAATATTCCTAAATCAGATTTTACATTGCATAATGAACCATGACTGTACCAACGCAATGAGACATAAGTGAAGCATTTCATTCCTTTCGTGACATAAATGAGTTATGAGGTTTGTTGAACAATTAAAAAAGTGCTTTTTCATGGCAGTCAGCATGGGTCATTTCAAGTTATAGCTCAAGATTACAATCACATCTGATATAGATGACACGCATGCTATGAAAGCAAGATAATTTTTTCCTTTTTTTATGAGAAATGCACAGGCAGCTTCAAGGCTTGCTTCACAATTTAAGTTCTGACGTATACACAAAGGCATGCCTATAAATTATTCATGCGTTAACCAGAACCAACACTACTTAAGTTGGTAAATCATGTTCATTACCTGGGTGTCATTAATAGCAAACATATACTAATGCTGCTAATATTATACACAAACAAACAGCGGTTTTATGAAGACGTTAAGTAATACGTGATACTGTTGTGTCCATCAGGTAATGAGCTGTGCGGCAGTTTCAGTTTCTCTTCTCTTATTTTCAAATTCAATTCTCTTACTTTCAGTTTCTCTTCTTCAGAGTTTCAGTTTCAGTCACATGCATGTTGCTTGACACCGCGTATACGTGACGCAGGAAAAGTAGAGGGGGGAGGGGGGGGGGGTCGGAGGAAACGGCGTCAGCATGACATCGCTCGCTCCGGTGTGTCGTTCGATCTTGCATCTACAATACAAGAACGTGCCGACAAGGTAAACCTTTACTATGAGTTTCCCGGGATCTTACGCCCCCTCGTACATTCCTGCAAACCCCGGGCTAGCCACCAATACCATGGAACCAGTGGAAGGCACTGTTTTCTACCTACGTAGAGGCGTCTCGCGCCTGAGTTTCCTGCATCCCGGCGCAAAGCTATAGATGCTTCTGCATTCGCGCGGCGTCGGAGGTCAGCGTCGTTCCGGAACGCCTCCCGCCACGAGCGCAATTTTAAAACGAAGGAGACCTCAATTAAGTGAAGTTACGAAACGCGAAGATGCGTTGAAGGTGCCTCCGCCCGCCTTCCGTTGCAGAGACAAAAAGAGGGCTCCTTCCTAAAAACTGAGAGAGAGGGGAGAGTAACAGAAAGAAAATGGGGAACGAAGGCGCGAAATCGCCCAAGTGTGCGTTATTGCAATGGGTTACTGCCCTATATGGAGCATCACGCTCTATTATCTGCAAAGCAGGAAAAAAGAAATAAATAAAATATATAAAAAATAAAAAAGTTGAGGGGGGAATAGGCAATATGCTTTGCTGTCACAACTGTTTTCTCTGGTCATGAGCAAGAAAGAATGGCAGGGGGAGGAGAAGGGCGGCATGTGGAAGCAAGCACGCAAATTGGCATGACCTCAGGCGATGCAGTCGGGGTGCTGTGAATTTCAGTAGGGCTAGGACACTGACCTCTGAAGTGTGGAGAGAGTACCAGTGTTTTCATTCATACCGGCCTGCACAGTATTAAACTGATATATAAAGTATGATTCTCGTTGCTCACGCTCACGGGTATTTTGGAAGCCGCTCTGTAGCAGCGTAACTTTTAGCTAGTGAAACTCGTGACCTTCCTAGCAAAGGTGTTTCGACAGGGGGAGGAGAGGAAGAGATGTGGTGTGCGCGCGATGGTTGTTGAATCTAATTCGGAAGGAATTCTCGGTTTGGCCAATGTATTGCATCTGACAATCGACACACTCGAGCATGCATACTACTTTACTGCTGTCACACTTGAAGTTTTCACGGATGGAGTGTTTGAAGTTAGAGTGTGTGCTTTGAGCTAGTGTTGTTGTCCGCATGAGCTGGCAAACTTGACAGCGATTCTTCCTGCAAGATAGGCACACCACAGGCTTTCCCTTATTGACAGTAGAGTGAACTACATAATTCTGCATGTTTTTTGGTAGTCTGTAGGTAACCCGTAGAACTGTTGGAAAAATTTCTGACAGTCGATCGTTTTGTTCGATTATGTTGAAATGTTTTTTTTAGAGTTTTGTTGACATTAGGGAGGTTGTTTGCGAAGGTTAAGACGAGATTAGAGCGGTGTTCATTTGCGGTTGCTGATGGGGGATCCCCAAACATTTCATTACGATCTGTTGCTTCCGCTTTCGTAACGGCATCATGAATAATAGAGGCCGGATAGTATTGGTCCCTCAGAACCTCCCGCATACGGCTAGAATTTTCTTCGAAGTCTTGTGGTCGTGAGCAGATCCGTTTGAATCTGATGGCTTGGGAATATGAAATTGAAGTTTTGCAGTGGCGTGGGTGGCAGCTCTTGTAATGAAGGTACTGTTGCCTATCCGTGGGCTTTCTATAGACACTGGTGATTAAGGTACCCTTCTCCATTCTAATTGAGACGTCCAAGAAATTAATTTGACTGGTGGAGTAAGGGTGTGTGAAACAGATGTTTGGATGTACGTTGTTAAATGCTGAAATAAACTGGATGAATCGGTCCTGTTTTCGTCCATACCATGAATATGTTGTCTAGGAAGCGTTTGTAAAAAGCCGTTTTTGTTGGGTATGAGCGGATAAACTCCGATTCAATGCTATGCATATGTATGTTGGCATAGTTTGACGCCATTTTCGTTCCCATAGCGGTACCACTCGTTTGTAGGTAAAAGTTGTTGAATTAAAAAAAGTGGAGCTTGAGGACCAGATCAGTAAGTGCAGCGATGGTACTTTGGCTAGGAGCATCAGCGTTTTTGTGTTTTCCATAGGATGCGACCAGAGCTCGGATGCTATCATCATGCGGTATGTTGGTGTACAGAGACACTACATCAAGGGTAACTAAATATATATATATATATATATATATATATATATATATATATATATATATATATATATATATATATATATATATATATATATATATATATATATATATATATATATATATATATATATGCAAAATTGAGAGACGCTTCATTTAGACAGATTTATTTTGAGTCGACGTTTCGGACAGAGCCTGTCCTTTCTCAAGACTGAAGTTACAGCGATCTTCCTCCCGTTCTTGAGGAGTTGTAATTGGCACACATGTCCGCCACATGAAAAAAGCAACAAGCAATCGGGTGCTGGAAAGAAGATGGACACAGAAGAAAAATACTCGAAAAGGGAGAAAGGGTAATAAATAGAAAAAGAAAAACGCGCTTTCGCACCCTGTCCACCGAGAAGCCGCTGGGAGCGTGCAGAAAAAAAAAGAAAGAAAAAAGGAAAACGAGGAGCGGGAGGGGAGAATGGTCGCCCCTCAAGGCAGAGCGCCGGCGAGTACGAAACAGACGGTGGCGGATTCGCGGAGATGCGTGTACTCACGTGCCGCTGGCCAAAACGAGTAAAAAAAAAAAACAGAATAAAGCGCAGACATGGCAGGACACTACCCTGGAGCCTCTTCGGCAGGAATAGTCAATGCGGAATCAGCGGCGCAGTTAGCTTAAGTAGAGACACGTGCACTGTGCATGCAAACACAAACACACAAAAGAAAAATAAGAAAGGCGACAAAACATCGGAGTTCGGGAAAGTGTCATGGGGGGGGGGGGGTATACGTGAATGGCGGGAGCATTTAGTCAAGGGTTCTTCAACTGCACCCCACTCGGCAAAGTGGTCGAACTGGGTGGGGTGGAGGTAAAGAGTCGGTTTTTTATCCCGCGCACGCTGTCACAAACGCGGGGAATTCCGAGAAAACTAGGGAAAATGTGTCTGTCCCCAACCGGACATGACGTCAATAAAAGTCACGTGACCATGACGTTCAGGCATGACGTCACTTTTTTTTTGAACCAATCAGCGTTTCCAGCCTACCGACCCGCAAACGCTTGTCTAGTTTCGGGATCGGGTTTCCACACGGCGTCTGGACGACCGCTTTTCCGCCGCTGAGGCGACACGCCGCCCTCGTAACGGTCACTGGTGCCTCTTGAACAAGGCGAAATGATACGGTCTTGACAGCTGACAGTAAGTTACATTACAAGAGTTCTTAACATCTGCACCGCTGGGGAGCGGATCATGCTATGTGCGCCTTTGTGTTTTTTTTTAGTGTATTCTGGTGTTTTCCTTTTTGTTCTTTTCATGTTTTCCGTGTTTTCGTTATTTTCCCCTTGTGCTCGAACTTCTCGCTTCCGCAGAAGGAATCCGTTCTTGCTTAGGTCTTCTCGGCGAAAATCCAACCCTCTCAGCTCTGCTGCATGTCTGTCACCTCTGTATTTTAACTAGCTTTTTTTACTTATTTCACACCCATTCTCCTTTCCCCTTAGTGGACGCCGACAGAGAGAGAGAGAGAGAAAGTGCCTCCTCTCCCTCTGAATTTAGGACCGTAAATGCGGACATCTGTGTATTCATTCGACTTTACCCTGATGAAGGATGGTCCACCGTCTGAAACCGTTGGTGAATAAACCTAGATAATCGAACCAGTTGTGACCTTTTCACTGTGCAAGTTTTCACTGGCCCGTTGAGCAACCCTGACTGCTTCCACTATATATATATATATATATATATATTCAAAGTTGAAAACGCTTCATTTAGCCATAGATTTATTTTGAGTCGACGTTTCGGACAGAGCCTGTCCTTTCTCCAGACTGCGGTTACAGGGGTCTTCCTCCTCTTTTTAAGGAGTTGGCATTGGCACACATGTACGACACATGAACAAAAGAAACAAACGAAGGCAAAGAATACAAGAAAAGATACAGATAGAAAGGGAAAAAAGGGAAACAAATAAAAAAGAAGAAAAACGTGTTGTCCCCCGCCGCCCACCCCGCAGCCGTGGGGAGCCGACCCCGCACGAGGACCTTTAGGTACGTTGACGATTTTTTAATTATATTGACTAAGCAATCACCCTTGACTTATTTGCAAACTGTGCAGGATATCCTTTTAGATTTTAAACAACATGGCAAGGGTTTGGATTTTACTTATGAACTCGCGGAAGAAAAAAAGTTAGTTTTTAGATATTGACATAACCATTACTGACGAAAGCGTTTGCTGGATGTATCGACCTCGTGCCCGCAAAGAATCGTTGCCCTACGATTCGACGCACTCTAAAACTGTGAAACGTGCCATTGCCATCATGTGCCTTGAAACATCTCTCAAAAAATCGTGCTGTCATAAAGTACAGGAAAGCTTTGATATACAGATACAAAAGCTTAGACAGGCAGGCTTTCCTTCCCTGGAGATTAGTTCTGTCACGGAAGCATTACTGAAAAAAGTAAAAAAAGAAAGAGAAAGAAAGAGCGAAGATGGTGAAGTATCTGAAAAGAAAATCAAACCGGTGGTGATTCCATACTCCCACAAAGTGGCTCATAATCTTAAGCGTGTTGCTGCAAAATACAAAGTACCAGTGGTCTTCTCTGCACCCAGAAAACTTGCATCGCTGTGTCGAAAGATTGGAAATGATGATGCCAAATCAACAGAATGTGAAATTAAGCATGTAAACCCGTTTCTGAAATGCGCTGTGGGGGTGGTTTATAGCATTCCGCTGACCTGTGGAAAGGTGTACATCGGCCAGACAGGCCGATGTATTAATGCACGATTAACCGAGCACAAACGATCACTAAGAGTTGGTACCGGGTCACATTTGCCGCATCACTGCAAGGACTGCGGCAAAGAAGAGAAGAATTGTCAACCAAAGCTCCAGGAAACTCAAATCCTTTGCAGAAGTAAAGATAAGACTGCCCGAGAACTGCTAGAAGCCCACCGGATTAAAAAAGGCGGGAGTTCCTGCATCAGCACCCCATCGCTAGTCATACATAAGAATGAGAGTATATTTTTAGATAAGTTTAGAAAGATTTGAGTCACTTTTGTTCCCTACAATGCAGTATCCATACCATCGCCAGTATCTTTTACCCTTTGCTTGTGTTTTTTTTTTCTATCACCCCTACCTCTTGGCTATAAATAAGCCGTGCGTGTATCCAATAAACAGTTGCAAGTAGCGCCTGTGTCGTGTCCGTCTTTGCCTATGTGCCGTGTCTTTTGTGCGCTTCAACCACTCAAACCTGAAGCTGTGCTTACTGCACAGCTTGATGTTTGTATGTGTTTGCAGACCTGGCATCTACTTTTTCCACAAGGCCGGCACCCCAAAGCCGGCTGGTTATTTGTTTTTGAGTGTACTAGAATATTTTTAATGTTTTTTGGTCGTCTTTAGACCACGTGAGGGGGAGCAGTGAAAATTTTGGTGAGGCGCTCGCTTTGTTAAGAGGATGTTGAAGTGTTTTCTGAGGATTTTGTTTACGTTAGGCGGGTTACTGGTGAAGGTAAGTACGCGATTTGCCCGGTGGTCTGTTTCCTCGTTGTAGCGACATCCCTCCAGTATTTGCTGTCGGTTGAGTTTAGATGCCTTTTCAATGGCATCGTCGACAATGGCCGGGGGTATCGTTGCTTAATGAGGACTTCTCGCATGCGTTTGGAATTTTTTACGAAGTCCTCGTCTTGGGAACATATTCTTTTAAATCGATGTGCCTGAGAGTATGGGATGCTTGTTTTAGAGTGACGAGGATGGCAGCTTCGGAACTGTAGGTATTGTTGGCGGTCCGTCGGTTTTCTATATACACCGGTGGTAAGTGAGCCTTCGTTTACGGAAATCTCAACATCTAGAAAGTTAATTGTGGTGTTAGAGTACGTGTAAGTGAAAGATATGTTGGGGTGGACGAGGTTGAAGTTTTCAATAAAACGTATGAGTTCTTTCTCTGTCTAAGTCCATATTAAAAAAAAAATGTCATCCAAGTAGCGTTTGAATAGGGTGGGCTTAATGGGGCAATCTTTCAGAAATTTGGATTCAATACTATGCATGAAGATATTGGCGTAGGTGGGTGCCATCCTTGTACCCATGGCTGTGCCATTAATTTGCAAATAGTGTTCATTGTTAAATTCGAAGTTGTTATATTCGAGTACGATTTTTGCCAGTATTTCTAAAACACGTGGGGGTAGGGGTTTCCTCCTTTCTGTTTTGTTCATACGCTTCGATCAGAGATTTAATGCCATCGGAATGAGGAATGTTTGTGTAGAGAGAGACTACATCTAGTGTTGCCAGGAAGGCTCCTTCCGAGAGTTTGAGACCTGCTATTGAGCGAAGGAAATGGTTTGTGTCGCGTATGTATGATGCGTCTGTTGTTGGAATATGTCTAATTAGTGTGTCAATGTAACTGGAAATTGGTTCTGTAATCGTGCCGATGCCGAATAATATAGGGCGGCCAGGATCATTCTTTTTGTGGATTTTCGGTAATATGTAGAATGGGCCCGGCGACGGGTGTGGTGCGGTGAGGGCTTTAGGTAACCGTAGGGATATGTCCCTATTCTTCGCAAGTTGACCCAGGGTCTCCGCTACAAAATGTTGGTATTGCGGAGTTGGGTCTGCTTCAAGACGTTGATAGAAACTAATGTTAGAGAGTTGTCTCAAGCCTTCTTCAATGTATTTTTCGCTGTCCATGACAACTATACCACCTCCCTTATCCGCTGGCTTTATGATTATATCTGTCCTTCTGCTCAGAGCCTTCAATGCATCCCGTTCGTTTTTAGACAAGTTCTGCCTCCCTGGAGTGTGGTTCTTGTAGGCGTAAATAATGTCTTTCTGGGCGGCGTTAATGTACATGTCCAAGTGTTTGTCCCTTCCTATATTAGGAGTCCAGTGGTGGTTAGTAACGACGAGTTCTCTGCTATCCGCGGTAACCCGCGCCCGATCGAAGAAGTATTCCCGGAGTCGCAACATTAGTGCAAAGCTGTCCAAATCTTTTAACACCGAGAATTCGCTGTATTTACCGGTGGTAGGGCAGAATGTAAGGCCTCGAGAAAGGATGGATCTTTCCTCTGTCGTTAAGGCCCTGGTTCAAGATAGGCCTTTAGGCTATGAATATGTAGTTCATGCCTAATTCGTTTATCCACAATTTTTCTTAATTTTAAAAATTTAGAGTTAATTGAGGAAGGCTGTCGGTAGGATGAGCGAGAGAGAGTCGGCGTACTCAAGCGGCCTGAATGTCACTGTTGACGAACCCGTTGTGCTACCTCTTATGCTACCTATGGCACCAAGACTGCCAGAACCGAGACCCTCGTTAAACTATTAGCAGACAAGGTAAAGGAAATGAGGGGGTCGTTTTGACAAACCTGTTAAGGGAGCCAACAGTCACCGAAACCAAGGGGCATAGGGGAATGTTCCTTTTCCTTAAATTTATAGTGCGGATTAGTGGGAAAATAATACTTCGATCAATCTGATTTCAAGAAAACTACTTACAAAGCAGCACAAAAAACAACTGCTGCTTTGTAAATAGTTTTCTCTAAATCAAAAATTAATCGAAGTATTTTTTCCCACTAATCCGCACTATAAATTTAAGGAAAAGAAACATTCCCCTATGCACCTTGGTTTCGGTGACTGTTGGCTTCCTTCACGTATTTGTCAAACGAGCCCCTCATTTCCTTTACCTTGTCTGCTAATATATATATATATATATATATATATATATATATATATATATATATATATATATATATATCGCACATCGTTATAGTTCTAAGCACCTTCGGGAGGTTTCCATGGTTTCTTCACACACTCTTTTTTCGTCTTGTTTCATTTACAATCCTCCACTCTAGACGCGCAGGGTCGCCGATAATCCTCCCCTGTGGAGGCGCGTTTGGCAGCAGCTAGAATTCGCCGCTCTTGCCATACTCTTCCTCCTCCTTCCAGGGTAAATACATTCCTGGTGGTCACCGTGCCATGCCTTCTTACACGCTCGTCATAACCTTCTCCTCTCGCTGATCCCTGCTTCTAGGACGACGCTCCTTCTCCTTTTAGGGTAATTACTATTCAACTAGTTCCAATGAAAACTACGTACCAATTGCGCTTTTTCCCGCTCTCATCATACCCTCCTTCCTTCACGGTAATCATCCTCCGGTTGGGGGTTTTTCCGCACACCACACCCATCTCCTTCCGCGGTATTGAGGACGGTTGCCATTGTAACCATCCTCTAGCTATGCCTCCCTGCGCTCTCGTTATAAAGCCTTCTTCCGTGGTAACCATTCTCGTCCTTCCAGGGCAACTACATTCCGGGGGGGGGGGGGGGGGGGGGGTTTCCGTGGCAACCGTCTACCGGTTGTGCCTTCTTGCGCTCCTGCCATACGCTCCTCAATTCCAGGGTAACCATACTGCGGTTGAGTGTTCCTCCGCTCTCCAGGTACCTTCCTCTTCCCATGGTAACCGCTTCGGACGGTTTCTGTGGTAATCACCCACCGGTTATGCATTTCTCCGCTCTCGTAATATCTTCCTCCTTGCACGGTAACCACCATACGAGTGGTTTTCATAGCAGCGCAGCCCCGATTGCGCCGACGACGACAGGCAGCGACGGACAACGACCGAACTTGCAAGAGTGGCAGATCGGGCTAGTTGGTAATTTTCCATAATGCGATACAGCGCGAATAAAGACGGGGACGAAGCGAGACAAGACACCACAGCGCTGTTTTTCTAGGCTGAGAACACGAGCCACTTTGTCCGGGAGCACCACATCTCCAAGGGTGTGCACTCGATTGCTTTGACTTGAGCGCTGTTTCGGTGAGATGGCACGAAGGTAGCAAAGCTCATGTTGCCATAAGGCTTCAGCAGTTCTGTTAGCAAGCGCGGAAAGCTCACGCCACTTCATCCTGGCCCTTGGGGATCTGTCGAGGCGATGAAGCTGCAGGTACAGCGCTTCTCGGAAGAAGCGTGCTTGGCGCTGCCACTCTGACCGTAGGATCTTCATGATTCTTATGCCATGATGGAGCGAGGGCTGGAAACCTCCCAGGAGGGTCTTAATCGCGCCAGGAAGCAGCTTGACACGGATGCAAAAGCCGAGAGAGCGGGCGCGACAGACAGCAGTAGCGAAGAGGGCAATGAGGCAGGAAGGTTCAGCAGAGAAACACATGAAAGGGCCCGAGGAACTAGAAATATAACTTGCAAGAGTGGCAGATCGGGCTAGTTGGTAATTTTCCATAATGCGATACAGCGCGAATAAAGACGGGGACGAAGCGAGACAAGACACCACAGCGCTGTGGTGTCTTGTCTCGCTTCGTCCCCGTCTTTATTCGCGCTGTATCGCATTATGGAAAACGACCGAACGACCGACAACGACATCCTACTACGACGCGAAGCCGACGAACAGGCACTTAACAGCGATCACTATACAACTGCGGCCATAGCGTAGTGGTCTAATGCTTGCCAGCGAAGCATATCTGTTCGCGTCGCCGCGGGCTCGAGACCCACTCCCGGTCATAAAGCACAAAAAGCAACAGAAATGATTCTAGTAAAATAACTGCGCTAAGACCTGCAACAACAGAACAAGAGATGAAACACAAGACACAAGCGCTGCATGTGGTCAAGTGAATTTTATTGATGGAAGGCGAAAACCTTATTATAAAGGCGACGAACAGATGGGAAAAGAATGGGAGCGACACAGTCGGGGATGACAAAAGCAGCAGCGAAGAACGAGCGCGCCAGCAAGCAACGCTCGATAATCAAAGCATACCAATAAAAACAGAAAACAACTTAATTTTGGCTGCTTCTGCTAAGCAAACAGTAATAATGAGGTTGTGCTCACACACCTGATGCCCTACTTCTTTGTATGGTACGCTTGCAAGCTGATGCGCGCCGTCTTGTCGGCGCTTCTGCCGAGAATATTTTTTTTTTGTTTCATCTCTAGTTCTGTAGTTGCATGGGTTCTTCTGTAGTTCTGTAGTTGCATGGGTTCTGTAGGTGCAGAGGTTGCATGGATTATTTAATCCAAGCTGGCCTTCCGACAATAATTGAGCGAATTCGTTTGCACGACTTAAATTTATGTATCAATTAATCAAAAGACACTACAGAACAGAACTCACCGATCTGCTTGTTATCTCGTCCGGATATGCGACGCGACAACGACACCAGCTTTTATTCGCGTTCGAAATAACTGCTTTAAATACTCATTCCTTCCACGAACTATTTCCGATTGGAATAGCCTCACTAACAATGAAGTGCTGCAGCCGTCACTGACATTAATCTCGCCACATATCACCTAGTTTTATTGCATTTGCTATTTCACTGTTCTGTTGTATATGTTTAATTGTTGTATTCGCAATGGTGCAGAAGAGCTTCAACTTGCACTGTTATTTTTGTTTATCTTTGCCTGTTTTGTTTAACTGCCTAGTTTGTATACCCACCCTGCTAAAATCCCAACTACGTGATTACAGTATCAATAAATAAAAAAATAAAACAGCGCTGTTATGTTTTCTAGAATCAAAATGTACTGACTTGCCAAGAGACAAGTTTTAATGGAAATGATGTGCTTGTTTTGACAGATATATAAAGGAGGTCAGCAACCATCGAAATCAGGGAAATTAAAAGTTTAAAAATAATTGATGATAAACCAGAAGAAAAACACAACCACACCCCGGCGGTAGGATCCGAATCCACGATCTCTGAATTTCGTGTCCGGACTCTACAAACAGCTACGGAGGCGGCTGTCCAGTCTAATGTTTTGTTGTGTTGGATTTAATGGCAAATATAATGCTAAGACCATCATACGACACGTCCAGTATAGTGCTTTTTTTGCTTTCGGAGTAATTTATGTTGCGTGTAATCTAACCTTAGTAGTGTGGCACCAGCGCCCCTCTCGTCCTTAGCGGCGGTCGTAGTACGCCCTCTATTGCCGCGATTTCACACGTGGAACGTGATCGAACGGTGAGGGCGGAAGCTACGCGAGAGCCCTCTATTGCTCCAGATTCCATCGAGACTGCAAAACTCAAGGCCATTGTTAAGCTATTTAGTTGAGGTTGAAAGTGGTTTGAGAAAACAAAACAAGTTACAAGAATATACAGCGAAAGGTTCCATAGAACAATACCGCGGGTGAGACCTCCCATGAGAATAAATTTCAGCCTACAACTAATCAATAAAACGCGAAAAAGCTCCATAGAATATCAATGCACTCAAATCATATTGCGATACAACACAAGCAATAAATAACAAGGTACATAGAAATTTGCGATTTGTTGATGACTTTGCCTTGCTAAGGCACTCAGGAGATGAACTGCAAACATGGTCCCTGAGTTAGACAGGCCGAGGTGGGCCTAAAAATTAACATGCCGAAAACCAAAATAAGGTTCAACAGTCTCGCAAGGCAACAGCAGTTCTCAGTTGGCACCAACGTGCGCAAACCGGTAAGCCAATACGTCTACTTAGGGCAGGTAGCGACCGCCGATCTGGATCACGAGTGTGAAATAACCAGAAGAATTGGTGCGGCGCATTTGGCAGGCTTTCTCAGATCATAAACGGAAGTTTAACAATATCTCTCAAGAGGAAAGTTAATAACAGCTGTATCTTTCTAGAAGCTATGGAGGAGTAACGTAGACTCTGAAGAAAATGGTTCAACTTCAGTTACGGCCAGAGCAGCGAGATATTGTCTTCTGCCGGCTCGTTCTTGGTTCACATATGCATTGTAAACCCAAAAATAGAACAATAAAAATTTATAGGTGTAACGTTAAGAGACAAAATGTGGGCCAAGAGGGTCAGGGATCAAACCCTGATTAATTACACCCCAGTCAAAACCTAGAGGAAGAAATGGGCTTGGGCAGAGCATGTCGTGTGAAGGCAAGATAACTTCGGCGCCTTAAGGGTAACAGACTGGTCCAAGGGAAGGGAAGCGTAGCAGGGGGCGGCAGAAAGTCAGGTGGGCGGATGAGATTGAGAACTATAGTTCAGGAGGGAAAGCTCGTCCACGTCCTATGCATCCTCTTTTCTTTCCTTCGTCTGATTTTTGCGCTGACTGCTTCACAACAATGAGATTGAGAAGTCTGCAGGGATAGGGCGGCGGCAGATCTCACAGTGTAGGGCTAATTGAAGAGATATGGGAGAGGCCTTTGTCCTGGGGTAGGCTGAACAAGGCTGCTGCTGATCATGATGATGACATAGTGTAAAGCACAACACTGACATGAAAAAGAAAATAGAGAATCACAATTACAGATCATAGGATGCCCAGATACATAAGATAAAAACTTGGTGTAATGAGAATTACATATTAAGAAGGAAAACTTCTACTTTGCACTTAAAGGAAGTATATTAGCTTGCTGGATGTGGAAACTTAAAGAATTCCTAAATAATTTGGTAGAAAATAGAAGGCATTGTTTCCCGTAGTTAGTTATGAATTTTGGTACCACAAAGTTATTACGGAGCGTGAACAGTGCGACGTTGTTGCTTATGATCGTGTCGGCAGGAAAGAATTTTAGCCGAATTTGATGCTAAAGTATCCTTAAAAATAGAATATAATATTGTAAATATAAATGGCGTATATAGGTAGAATGTTTCAATCGATCAATAAAATTCGCGTGGTTGATGTTCAAGTGGAAGAGGTTACGAGGCGTACGGCTTGGTTTTGCAGTTTTAATATGGCCAATGGTGAATGGGATAAGAGTTACCTCAGGATGAGCTAGGTGTGATAGTTTATGTGGTTATGGACAAATGCGTAGCAAAGGATTAATATTGTCTCGATAGAGAAATAAATTCAAGGTTTGATTAGTGCGCGTAATACATGCGAAATTTTCTTGCAAGTTTCCGCTACATGATAACAGAATTTTATGTGAGTGCCAGTAACCAACAATCAAATAAAACTCAGTCTTGCGACGAGATGGTAGTGGAATTGAAGTATAGAAGTAGTGTGACGGGCAATGGTTTCTAAGCAGGCTGGAAAACTTAAAGTGTGTATTAGTAACCTTCACAGCCAGCCGGTTTAGTATAGCACCAAGACTCAAGAGAATTAAGGTCTTTTTGTAAGTGGGATATGGGATGGCTTATGTCTTGGAGAGATGATTGGATACATATGGTAGAGTCATCTGCGTATAATATGCTATTGTAGTACTCAAAACACGATGGCAAGGCCTTAATATTGCCACGCTGCTGACTTTCTGCCGGCGCCACCTGGAGGTGGAACTGTGTTCCCGAGCGCGTGGCCGAACGTCTTCTTTGTCCAGAACGAGCGCGGCGGTGTTGGCAAACCTCGCCCGAGTGAACAGTTTGGTTCTCTGTATTTTCGCCGGTGACATTTTTGGTGGAGGTGCTGGGTATCATCCCATGTACGCTGACCGGGACGATAGCCCTGACGCTTCTCCCCGACGAGCAGACGCCACACCTGTCCACAAAGCGAGCCGTCGCCTGCGAGGCCTGCAACCCGAATTTGAGCCACTCACGATTCCTGCTCGGGCCATGACTTCCGCCACTGGCAGCCAGACAGGTCAGTCCTTCGGCAGTGCCCCGCCGTTCGTCTTTCTCGCACCCCGGTCGCCACCATCCTTCCACGGCGACCGGTTCGAGGATGTAGAAGATTGGTTGGCCGGTTTTGACCGTGTGGCCGCGTTCAACCAATGGGACGACGAGCGAAAGCTGCTGAACATGTACTTCGCACTGCAAGACTCGGCGAAAACGTGGTTCGAGAACCACGAGGCGTCCTTCTCTAACTGGGCAGCTTTTCGCCGCGAGGTGCTCGCCACGTTCAGTTCGAGCGAGCGAAAGGAGAATGCCGAGCTTGCCCTTCGCTCCAGGTCACAGCAGTCCAACGAGAGCGTGGCCATGTTTATTGAGGACATGACCCGCCTCTTCAATCGGGCCGACCCAGCCATGCCCGAAGCTACAAAGGTGAGGCACCTTATGCGTGGGGTAAAGGAGCAGCTGTTCGCTGGCCTCATGCGCGACCCTCCGAGAACTGTCGCCGCCTTTGCCAAGGAAGCGACGACCATAGAACGTTCCTTGCAGGAACGGAGTGCCCAATACGGCCGTCAGGCAAATGTAGCGGCCGCTCAGTACTGCACGTCCTTGCCAGGCCCCGGGGATGAGGCGCTGCGAGCGCTTGTGGGGAGCATTGTCCGCGAAGAACTGCGACACCTCCACTTGAGTGCTCCGTCAGAAAGCGTACCTTCGACAGGCGATGTTCTCCGTGACGAAATCCGGCGAGCGGTGCAGCCACCCCCAGCACCCTTTTCGGAGCCGCACGTAATGTCCTACAGCGATGCCCTGCGCCGACCTGCCCCGGCGCCGCAAGCGTTTCGCCCCGTTGCCGAACCACCACCACCCCATCGTTACGTGCGTCCCATCGAGCAGCAGCAGGACCCGTGCCCTCCATTCCGCAAAGCGTACGTGTGGCGAACGTCCAACGATCGTCCGCTCTGCTACCACTGCGGGGAGCCCGGCCATGTTCTGCGGAATTGCCCGTACCGGCGGATGGGTCTGAGAGGATTCCCACCGGACGCGCCTCGACCGCGCTATGGTGAAAGACCGCGGGACATAGAGGAGTACCTGAACTCTCAAGTGCCGCCCCCGACCTCACAGCGGCGACAGTCGCGATCGCCATCCCCGAGGCGCTTTGCTACGCCCAGTCGGCCCTCAACCTCCGGTCAGTTCGGAGGCACGTCCCCTCGGCGGGAAAACTGAAGACGGCGTCCTCCGGGGGTAGGGCCGCCGCCGCTGCACGAAGTCAACAGCCTCCACCCGACGATTGGACGCGACGGCCCGAGCGTCAACGACCCGATCCGACGACCCCACCGACGTGCTGCGAACGATTAGTTTCCGCTGAAATTTTAGTAACCGTCGACAGTTATGAACTGACCGCACTCGTCGATACCGGCGCTGATTTTTCTGTGATGAGCAGGGAGCTAGCCATGACACTCCGTAAGGTTCTGACGCCTTGGTGTGGACCCGTGATCCGCACTGCCGGTGGCCATGTCGTGACACCAATCGGCGTCTGCACTTGCCGCATCCAAATCCGTGGTCTTACTTTCACCGGCTCCTTTGCCGTGTTAGCTGACTGTTCAAAGGACCTCATACTGGGCATGGATTTCCTTCACGAGTATGGTGCGATCATAAACCTTCAGGAACTCATGGTATCTTTTTCCGCCCAGCGAGCCGTTAACACAACCACCGAGCCCTGTAAAGTAATGTTGCGCATATGTGACGACCACATAACAATCCCTCCGCGAGCCAGCAAGTTCGTCACAGTCGAGTGTACTGACAGCACCGGCGCTCTTGGCATTGCTGAAGCGAACATGTCCCTGCTACTCGCTCGGCAAGTTTGTGTCGCCCGAGGCCTAGTAGACCTTGCCAATGGTCGTACCGAAATCTTAGTCACGAACTTTACTCGTGAACCGCAACATTTGACGAAGTCAGAAGTCGTCGCTTATTTTGACGAGCTTGGAGAGTGTACGAGGCAGTGCTCTTTATCCACCACGTCAGACCTCGCCGACGCGACGGCTACAGCCATTCCGACTGACGTGAACCCGCACCTCTCGGCCAGTCAGAAAAACTGCGTGCAAAGCCTAATCTATTCCTTCCGCGACTGTTTTGCGGAAACTTCCAAGGTCCGACAGACGCCGCTTACCAAGCATCGAATTGTCGTTGCTGACGACCAAAGACCAATTTGCCAGCGTCCTTATCGCGTGTCTTCCAAAGAACGCGATGCCATCCGCCGCCAAGTTACACAGATGCTCCAGGACGACGTCATCCAACCTTCCACGAGCCCCTGGGCATCGCCTGTTGTTCTCGTCACGAAGAAAGATGGCACCCTCAGGTTCTGCGTCGATTACAGGCGCCTGAATACCGTCACGAAAAAAGATGTGTACCCTCTGCCCCGAATTGATGATTCCCTAGACCGCCTGCGCCATGCCACCTTCTTTTCATCCCTCGACCTCCGCAGTGGGTATTGGCAAATAGAGGTCGACGAACGCGACCGAGAGAAGACCGCCTTTATTACGCCAGACGATTTATACGAGTTTAAGGTACTCCCTTTTGGCTTGTGCTCGGCCCCAGCCACGTTCCAACGAATGATGGACACCGTGCTGTCCGGTCTGAAGTGGCAGACATGCCTCGTATATCTTGACGATGTCGTGATCTTCTCTGACACGTTTGATGAGCACCTGAAACGCTTGCGTGCTGTTTTCGAGGCCATACGTTCCGCTGGTCTCTCTCTCAAGCCAGAGAAATGTCACTTCGCATTTCAAGAGCTGAAGTTTCTTGGTCACATTGTCAGCGCACGAGGTGTTAGTCCAGATCCCGAAAAGACGGCCGCCGTAGCTGCCTTCCCTAAGCCAACAGACAAACGGAGCCTGCGTCGTTTCTTGGGCCTCTGCGCGTACTATCGCCGGTTTGTTCCCAATTTCTCCCGGCTAGCAGAGCCTTTGACCCGCCTGACGAAGGATTCTGAATCCTTCATCTGGGGCCAAGACCAGGACAGCGCCTTCACAGAACTCAAGTCCCGTCTGCAGTGTACGCCTGTGCTTGGCCACTTCGACGAAGAGGCCGACACTGAACTGCACACTGATGCTAGTAACGTTGGCCTCGGCGCGGTCCTTGTTCAGCGGCAGGATGGTGTAGAACGCGTGATTGCTTACGCCAGTCGCACTTTGTCCCGTTCAGAAGTCAATTATTCCACAACGGAAAAGGAATGTCTAGCTGTGCTGTGGGCCGTTACGAAATTTCGTCCGTACTTGTATGGCCGCCCGTTTCGGGTCGTGAGCGACCACCATTCACTCTGTTGGTTGGCGAACCTGAAGGATCCCTCGGGGCGGCTTGCTCGATGGAGTCTTCGGTTACAAGAATTTGATGTCACCATCGTGCACAGGTCTGGCCAGAAACACAGCGATGCTGACTGTCTATCTCGCGCCCCAATCCTGTGCCCCACTGACGAGTCCGACGACGTTTCCGCTTTTCTTGGTGCTCTCACCACGTCCACCCTTGCCCAACAACAAAGGGCCGATTCTGACCTGCTGCCGCTCATAGAATACCTTGAAGGAATCGCCCCATCTCCACCTCGGCTCTTCAAGCGCGGACTGTCATCGTTTTGCTTGCGCGATGGGGTACTCTACAAAAAGAACTACGGCCCAACGGACACTGTCTATCTGCTTGCAGTGCCAGCTGCGCTTCGCGACGAAGTTCTGCGCGCGTGCCACGACGACCTTTCTTCGGGCCATCTCGGGTTTTCCCGCACGTTGGCGCGCATACGCACCAAGTACTACTGGCCCAAGCTTGCTGCGGTTGTCGGCCGTTACGTCCGAACCTGCCGAGAATGTCAGCGCCGGAAGACGCCACCGACTAAACCAGCCGGGCTCCTGCAGCCTATCGATCCCCCGCGCCTCCCATTTCAACAGGTCGGCATGGACTTACTCGGTCCGTTTCCGGAGTCTTCCATGGGTAACCGGTACATTGCTGTTGCCACTGACTATCTCAGCCGCTACTGTGAGACCAAGGCTCTTCCCCGTGGTACCGCCGCCGAAGTCGCAAGTTTTTTCATTCATAACATTGTGCTTCGTCACGGAGCTCCAACGGTCGTATTAACTGACAGGGGAACCCCGTTTACGTCGGCACTTACGAACGAGGTACTTCGACTCAGTGGCACCAGTCATCGAAAGACAACGGCTTACCATCCGCAAACCAACGGACTGACTGAGCGGCTTAACAAGACAATTGCCGATATGCTCTCTATGTATGTCGACGATGACCACGCGAACTGGGACCGGATACTTCCTTACATAACGTTCGCGTACAACACTGCGCTTCACGAAACGACGCGCTTCACTCCTTTCCATTTGGTGCACGGTCGCGAAGCCTTGACCATGCTGGACGCCATGCTTCTTCCGGATCCTACTCCCTCTTCTGTCGTGGATGCCGACCAATTTGTCCGTGACGCCGAAGTTGCTCGCCAAGTTGCTCGACAGCGAATCCGGTGCCAACAACAACGCGACGCCGAGCGTTACAACCTCCGCCGCAGGGAGGTGATTTACACACCCGGTGACCAAGTCTGGGTGTGGAGCCCAATCCGTTTGCGAGGGCGCTCCGAGAAGCTTCTTCGCCGTTACTTTGGTCCGTACCAGGTGTTACGCCGCCTCAGCGCGGTGACCTACGAGGTGCTCCCTCAAGGAACTGCCCGGTCCTCTCGACACCCGACGTCCGAGGTCGTCCACGTGGCGCGAATGAAGCCGTTTTATTCCCGTTAGCCCCGGACCGAACCCCGCCATTACCTTTCGCCTTATTTTTTTTTTCTTCCCCTCGCGTGCGGCATCGAGTCGATGCCTCTTAGATGGGAGGGGCAATGCCACGCTGCTGACTTTCTGCCGGCGCCACCTGGAGGTGGAACTGTGTTCCCGAGCGCGTGGCCGAACGTCTTCTTTGTCCAGAACGAGCGCGGCGGTGTTGGCAAACCTCGCCCGAGTGAACAGTTTGGTTCTCTGTATTTTCGCCGGTGACAATATAGAGTAGTAACAAACCAGGACTAGAATATAACCCTGTGCAGAACCATTGTTAATGACAAATTTATTAGGTGTGTGGTTATTAACGCAGACTCTGTGCTGTCGGTCACAACGAAAGCTGTTCAGGGGCATTATTAGAGGTTCAGTGATTACGTATGATTCAAATTTCTGAAACAAGAAGGAGTGGTTATGAAATTATATCCTGTGCTGTAGTCTCTAAATAAATCTGATAAGAACATTCATTTATCAATAGCTAGCCTAATGTAATCAGGGAGAGAAGCTATCGCAGTATCTGAAGGCACTTCATGCCGAAAGCCGTGTGTACTATTTGTCAACATGATAAATTTTCCAATATGCTGTGACAGCCTTATTTAAATAATCTTTCCTGAGTTCTATGAAAAAATGTCTGTGGCTCAACTCGGCTGAGCCAGATTTTAAGGAGCGAAAAGCAACCGAAACAGTGGCCGATGCCGACGCGGAGACATTGGCAGCATCCGTTGCCATTTTCCGCTCGAGATACTCCTGTTGCCTGTGCCGCTGCTTCTCCAGATGTGCTTCCTGCTGTTCATCGCTTTCATCAACTCGATAAGCACGCTTTCGTGACTTGTCTCTAGCCAACGCGACATCATGAAGCTCTCTGTCGTAGGGAGCGCTAGAAGCAGCCCGGCGCCCCCAATGCTCAGTCGAAGAACTCGTCCCGATGACCGGTTCTGGCTCCATGTCTCTGGGGTGTGTAGGCTGCGAGCGGTGGCCTTTATTCATCAAGAGCGAATCACGTGGTTAGTCACGTGACGCAACTGGCGGTAGCGAGCTGTAGGAATGGCGATCGGTGCAGGGGCGGAGGGAGCGGTAACAGCTGCGACAAGTCACATGATACGACTTCACAGCCACAACTGCGGAGATCCTCCAGTTAGAGGTCACACCCAATCGTCATTTCACTTTCAGCTTTGGATGCGTGATGTGGAGCTTTTCGATGCAATAGAATGGCAATGGGTCGATGATTATAGGTGACACAACCTGGGCCAGAGGGCACTGCGGACGCCAGTGAGCAGCGCCCTCTCCGAGCGACTCCTCCAAGTTGATCGGGCAGGACGACGAGATTCGCCACTCACTTGTGTGCGTTGCCTCGCCCGCACGTGAAGGAAACTCGTTTCGCGCGCGCGCACTCGTTCTTTCTGGCTTGCGCTTCGGCGCCGTTGGGAAAGGAGCTTGCTTCGCGCGCGCTAAGCTTTCTCCGCTCGTGCATGGACGCCGTTATTAGAGAAGATCGTTCCCGCTCGGCGGTTTTCCTCGCGCTTTGACAGTGGTGAGAAAATTTTCGCGCGAGCTTTCGTGCTTCAAAGAGCGAGCAGCTCGTGTGCGTGGCGTCAAGCAAACAATCTAAAAAGGCGCTGTTTTCGTCACGCCCGAGTATAGTGCCCAGAGCGCATAACCACATGGTGTATGAAATGAAAACTGAAATTTAGCCTACCATCAGACGAAAGTGCGGCACGAATGCGTTGCGCGTTTTTTTCCCTTCGTGTCTTCAAATTGTGCTCGCTCGGCTCGATCTGCTTACATCCGCCATGCGTGCTGGTGACATGTTTCTGCTACCTTTTTCTTTTCCCTTTCCGCGTTGTTTCAATGGCTTTGGCGCTATGTTGCTCACTCAAGTGTCACATGTCGAATCGCGCCGCGTTTAGATTTGTGCGAAATACAAAAGCGTATTTCGCGATGTCGGTGCGCATTAATGAATCCCATTCTGTTGAGCTTTGAGACTGTTAGAATGGGCGTGCGGTTGATGCGACCAATATGGTAGCGCATTGCCGTTCCTACCGGTGTGGCGCTTGCCTAGCCGTTTCTGCCATATGGTCGTATTTACAGCAGATGGCGTATTTACCATCCGGATATCTAAAAATAATACCTGTTATTCCGGAGTCCTTCGAAAACGGCTATGCGCACAATCTACGTACAGCCTTAGGACGTTAAACTCAAAAACCACTGGCACAACTCAGTTATGATGCGCATCGAGGGGCATGTAACACTACTGCGCGGCCGAGCGAGGTCTACTGTCTGTAATTTGCAGAGCCACACTGCTACTCGTGTGTACGACAGACACACAAGGTTAGTTCACATGTGGAATCGTGTCTGCCATCTTCGCCTTCGCAGTTGTATGCGCTGCCAGTTTACGTGGTGTCGCCCGAGAAAGTGCACATATATTAAGTGCCCGCCAGCGCTCTCTCCTGTTGCCGCAGATGATGGATCATTAGTACTATTTTGTAATCAATACCGCAGTGCGCGATACTGCACCGGTACTTCGCATTGAACGATCCCTGCCACCTGGGTAATTTCTGTGGACAGCACGGCAATTAACAAATGCGTCATTCCAGGGAAGCCCCGAAGTCAAGAAAGACGCTTCCCCGCCTTTATGAAACCATGGTGCCGCGTGCCACTTCGATCACTGTGTAAAAACTGCCCACTGATGGACACAAACGGCGCACTGTGCAGTCGTCAGGCTGTGCTCGCATCCGCCACTCGCGGGAGGAGACGGGCGCGAGAAACACGCGGAGAGAAAGCGCGCAGCACGCGAACACGACCAGTCAGTGCCGCTGGCGCCGTCGTGCCCGATCGACCCTTCAGAATTCCGCCGGTACGGGAGGAGCACGGCGCTGTCCTCGCGCGGCCAACTTTAGCTTGTAGTCCCTATTAGGAAGAGATGGGTCACTTTTTTTTGAAGACCTGTCTGATTTTGGCTATCTTCAGTTGCTGGGGAAAATTGCCACATCTAAAAACAAGACCGCAGATGTGGCTGTAAACCGATGAAAGCAATGATTCGATCATAATAACATGCTTTTCATTGATTTTTATAAACGTCGGAAGCGCTCTTCTTTACACTTGCGAATACAGAAGTAATTTTCTGGGAAAAGGGGGGTAAAAAATAAGGAATGAGCGGAGCGTTAAATAGATGATCTGCATAAGGAAAAGAGAGGATAATTGCTAAATGGGTTCGGTATTTGCCTGGGGATAAAGTAAAATGTCCCCATGGTGCAAAATAGGCAACAAAAACTGGAGACTTGCCAATGCTCAGAAAATCACCAAGGAACTGCCATTTTTGTATACAATGTTTAGTATGTCCGGTTAATTTCCTTCCTTAATAGTTTTGTTTAGCTCTCTTAAGAACAGATTTTCATTATCATCATCATCAGTCTGACTAAACCGACTCCAGGATTTAGCCAGCCTCTCCAATTAACCCTGTCCGATTAATGTACCGAGAATTAAGACCAAGACTGAGCGGCTAGCGTTTAGTTTTCTTATGCATGTTATGCTTTTCTGCAGTGACTCCAAGATAGCAGTAGCTTTCCATGAAGAAAGGAAGAGATCATATTTACTAGTGGATGATCGAAGCAATGAGTTGATGGAATTGCTGGTGGAATTACTTTCCACAGTTAGTGAAGAGCCCCTTCAGGATTCAAGATACTTGAAATTTACGAAAAATATGTGTTAGCCATGGTTTGAATGTATTTTTCCTTTTAAAAACTGATTTGTTTGTAGACTGATATTTACTGCAACAAGATTAGAGTGCGTAAAGAAATGCGGAAAGTGATCAGTTGCGTCGCATTCTATCACGCCAAGCTGAAGAGCGGTGGGAAAGTTGTAGAGAGTGCGATCGAGTAATGAATACGAGCCTTGATCAGTTCAAAGTGTATGGGTGTTAACAAAATTTGTTTAACCATAGCTGCAGAAACAGGTTGTGTAGCCGATGCAGATAGTATTAGTATGCCAAGCATAGTAATGTTAAAGTCGCCCAAAAAGAAATAATTTTTATTTTTGAGTGATGGTTTATGTAGCTCAAGCTCAAAAGCCCGACAGAATTCAGACGCTTCACTGTAAGGCGACTTGTAAATAGCGCCGTATATAATTTGCTTTGTGTTACCTGTACGGGGACAACCAAGTTCGATCCAAACCGAATCGCATTTAGGCACAGTTAAAACATATCAGAAGAAGGGATTTTTGTTGTGTTTTATATTATTTCAGGTCAAGCGTTCGTTAGACAGACTGTGGTGACATCGGTGAGTAGGGGTCTTAGTGCTAGTGCAATAAATTGCGCTTGGATTGTGGTTTCCTGGGTTAATATTTGAGGTATTGTTTTGGACAGGGCAGAACTAGCACATGACAATAAGAGAAACAATAAATAACAGACATGCATAAAACAAGATTCAAACTAGAAAATGAAATTGGTTTTGGGCGGAAGGAAATGGCGCAGTATCTGTCTCACATGTCTCGGTGGACACCCAAACCGCGCCGTAAAGAAACGGATGCAGGAGGAAGCGAAAGAAGAGAGAAAGACCGCGGTGCGGCAGTGGAGGTCTCCGAAAACATTTCCACCATTTGGGATCTTTAACGTGCACTGACATCCAACGCCACCATGAGGGGTCTTCCCCCTCTTTTGATAGCCATACCTTACGTAAAACACTCCCTATACGCCGACTATACCGCCCTCTAGACCAACTCTGACTCAGACGGGGAGATCCAAAGCCCTCTCCAGAGAGCCATTGACACTGTCCACACCTTCGTACAGCCTAATGGCCTCACATGCTCCCCAACAAAATCATAACTGCTTGTCATCTGGTACAGGAGAGTGCAGTGACCCACCCCCGAAACACGCGAGCTCATCACGCTCCTCATCAACACACACCCCATACCTCCTGTCCAGACTAGTCGGGTCCTGGGCATGCTGGTGCAGAACATTACACACAGCTGAGAAGCAATACAACGCCTACGCGCCACCGCTCACCAATTAATCAGCCTTATCCGCCGCACTTCCACACGCCGTAGAGCTGAAGGAGGACGACCTCTGTCGGCTAACCCATGCATTTCTCATCACCAGGATACTATACTCCTACTTTTACTATCGCCTTCACCGATAAGATGACGAGGCAGTAAACAACATCATCTGCTCGACACACAAGGCTGCCCTAGGGTTGCCACAATACGCCAGCGCACAGTACATCCTCCAACTTGGCACCTACAACACTGTTACGGAACTTAGGCAGGCACACAAGAAAGCCCAAATTCATCGCCTCTCCAGAACCAAGCACGGGCGTCTCCTTCGCTAGACATCAACCCAATAGGCGATCCCCTTCCCACAGCACCTCTCCCGACAAGTCTACACACCCGCCTCGTTGTCAAACAGCTACCCAAGAACATGCTCCTTGGCCGACCCAACGAGCACCGTCAGCACCAAGCTCGAGCATTGGATTATTTATATCATGGCGCCGAACACGCAGTGCATACTTGGACGCGGCAAAGCTAAACGCTACAACCTACGTGGTCTGCGCAACCGCGCCGAAATATACCATTATCCCCGCCGCCACGGTGCGCGCCACCGTCCCCAAGCAGCGGAGGAGACAGCGATGGCGCTGGCCATCACTGACTGCTGTGCGCGCACAGTCCTCAGTGACTCAAAACGAGCAATCCTGTATTGCGCGGCAGGCTGCATCTGCCTGACGCATCCCGCGCAGTTGGACTCCCGACCTCAAAATTAGCCTAATCTGGATACCCGCCAACGCAGGCAACTCTGGAAACGAAGGAGCCGACGGAATTGCCCGAGTATTAACAATCCGTTAAAGCCCCCAGGCTTTTGCCGACGTCACTAATTTTCATAAAGAGAAGAGACGCCGTTTCCCATGCAGCACAGGTCATCGGCACAATATTGCAACAGGGCGGTCCCATCCTGGTCCTTTTTAGGGCCAGCTTTGCCAATACAGTTCCAATGTTGGGCCAATTACTTGTGCTTCTTGGGTTCCTGCCTCCCCACTCCGACCTCGACAGAGCGCAAGCCTCCCTACTCCGCAGATTGCAGACGCACTCAATTCTTAGCCACTCCAGGAAATCACTAATCACAAACTGGGAATATGAGCACACATGCCTTAATTGCAACCACGGAGAACCCGCCAATCAGTAGCACATCCTCTGGAGATGCGAAAATAATTTTCCCCACGGATGGATGGATGGAAGGTAGGAGCGTCCCTTTTGAAACGGGGTAATGGTAGTTGCCACCAAGCTGAGCTTTTTTTAGTTTGCTTTAACTGCGTTGTAAGTAGTTGCTAAAATTTACCATTTTCTTTAAATACATCTTCCTTCACTTCTAACTTATGCTACCTTGTAACAGCAGCAGCGGCCTTACGCAGCAGGAGCAGCACCAGCCGCCGAAGTGCAGCCGAATTCAGCTCCCTACTCGTGCCGGCGTCACGTTCTAACCGTTCAGCCAGTAAATCAGACATTTCCTTCATCATGCCGGCCTCATACTGATTGGTGTAACAAACTGGTGACTCGGACGTGATGAAACTTCTGCGTCTGAGAAGTGGTGCAGCCAATTGTGAACTGGCTGTTGACCTGAGCGATCCGGAGCTGAGGATTGGCTGCCGACAACTTGGGAAGGCGAAGGGACAGGAAGAGACTGCGCTAGAGGGTCCGTCACTGGGCATCGCGGAGGCCTTACTGTCGGCGTTGGCCATGGTGAGAGCCGGTGTTCCAACGGACGTCGGAGTCACCCGTCAAATTTCAAGGCATTTAAAGACTTTCCGCAGCCTGCCTCAATCGCCAAGCTCCGTGAATTTCTCGGCCCCTATAAATTTTTATCGTCGTTTCATCCCTCACTGTCCGGCACTCCTCAGATCATTGACAGCCATGCTTCAAGGCAAGAAAACATACTACGCACAATTTAAATAGTCTTCAGCTGCTCTGAATTCTTTCCAGACTGCCAAAGCGAAGCTATCCGACCTTGCTGTCCATCACCACCATTACGACAGACCGTGGCGCATAGTTTGAATCTCCACTTTTTATTAACCTTATGACTTTACTTGACACTTCCCGAAATAGAACTTCTGCTTACCATCCCATGCCCAATGGCATGATCGAACACTTCCATCGTTCCCTAAACACATCCCTCAAAGCCCAACTCGACACTATCCGCTGGACTGCCCTACCACTGGTTCTGCTCAGCCTCCGTGCTACACTGAAACAAGATCTTCGTTGCTGTCCGGCAGAACTGTTCTTCGGCTCACCCCTGCGTCTTCCTGGTGAATTTCTCGAATCCACCACTTCGTGTACAAGTCCCAAACCTACCGATTACGTGACGCAGCTCCGCCTTTTTTGCCGCCATCTCCGAGCGCCACATCTCAGACTCCAGTCTCGACCATCTTCGCACGTTCAATCCTAACTACAGACTTGCACACTTGTCTTTGTTCGCCGAGCCTCTGTCCGCAAGCCGCTCCAGCACCCCCACGACAGCCTGTCTCGTGTACTCGGAAGAACATCGAAGTTCATCGCCTACATTCATGAGCGCATTGTCACCATTTCAATCGACCGCTTGACGCCTGCCTTCACTGAGGACCCCCGCCCACTACACCTACATGTGTGGTATCTCTGCCGCAACCGGCAGGCTGCCCTCCTCCGCCATCTTTCCCTGCCACATCTCAAAAGGAGTTCCGGCTCCCAGCTTAACCGGACTCATTCATTAGCGGGGAGGGACTACTGTAGCAGCAGCAGCGGCCTTACGCAGCAGGAGAGGCACCAGCCGCTGAAGATGCTGACGCCGAAGTGCAGCCGATTTGAGCTCCCTCCTCAAGCCGGCATCACGCGCCGTTCGGCTGCACGCGATCATATGTTCTAGAACTTCAGCCTGTAAATCAATCATTCTCTTCATCCTGCCGGCCTCATTCTGAATGTTGCAACAACCTCGCTGCTTTTCCATTCCTTTCCAATCGCTTTCTGCTAATTTCCAACAAAGATTTATTTACGTGGCCATTGTTACCTCTAAACCCTAGGGCCTCAGCAAGAGTGACTGTGCCTGCAGGCATCGACGACGGGATGGATGCCAACACAATTAAGTAGGAGGTGTTTTATTGTTTCTACCCATTTATCACACACAGCACATGTGTCATCTTCTTCGTTAAATTTCTTTTTGAAGCGGCGCGTTCTTAGACACGCTGACCTAGCTTAAAAGAGTAGGGCACTGCCCATTCATTTATCACAAAACGCTTCCTTCGTGATCTGCCTCTTCGAGTATCGATATAGCTTCATACTTTGCTTCGTTTCGTTTGAATTTATTCAATTTTTACCTTCCGCGTTTTCAACCTGTCGTTTAATGCTCTTTCTTTCTCCGCCCTCGTGTCTCGCATACTTACTGGTTAGCATCCTAGTTCTTTTCCGCCATTGCGGGTCAACGATCTTTCAGTATAGGTATTTAAATACCTTAGCTGCCCACCTGTTACCGTCCAATTTACTCAGGCGTTCTTTATATAGTATTTTACTCTGAGCTTCCCGGGCTTCGAACGATGTTCAGCCCATATCCCCCTGTTCTGCCTCGTTTGTGGTTTTCCCGTGGGAACTTAGTGCTAAACTTCTAACAGCTCTCTTATTACTTCTAATCACGGCTGAACGTCCGCCGTTGAGCACAGAACCGCATTCCCGAAAGAAAGCCGCGGCACCATTATTCCTTTCCAAATACCTCTCTGTACACCATAATCTATGTTTTATTATCCCCGCATCTATCTCCGCTCTGTTGCTATAAGATACTGTTCGTGCTTTTTCTTGTACATCTGACCTTCCTTTACCCATTGCCCGAGATATTTGTATTCGGCTGCTCGGGCATTTCATGGACTTGTACTGTAAACACCTGCTTAGTTGTGTCGTTTAAATCGCCACACCTGACTTAGTTGCGTTAATACTGAAACCTAGAGTGTCTCCTTCGTTTCCACAGCAATTAACCAGAGTTTTCAAACCTTCCTGGCTACCTGCCAGCAGTACAATGTCGTCCGCATACATGAAACACGGTATTCGTTCCTCAACGACGTTTGCTCCTAATCTGTACGCCAGATTATACCGTAAATTGCTTCCTTGTAGCATCTTCCCCATATTCATCATATAAAGCTTGAACAGGCGCGGTGACAGAGGACAACCTTGCCTTAATCCTTTGTGTACCTCCACAGCGGTCGTTCTCTTAATCTGTTCCCATGTTATTTCAACTTTATTTTCTCGATATATTTCCTGTAAAAGTAAAATACCTCATTAACGATTAGTTCATCTTCTAATATGTTCCACAGGAGTTCCTTGTGGAACTGCTGTGAAACACGTTGTCGTATGCGCCGCTTAATTATGTCCAGTAGGCTAAATACAGAAATCTGTTTTCCGTCTTAGCTATTTCAATGCATTTGGTAAGCACGAACATTCTATCTTCTAAGCGCCTGCCCCTTCTGTACTCGTTCTGAAGTTCTCCGAGTATTCTATTACTTTCTACCCATAACAGCATTTTTAATTTCACCGCCTGCATCACCAACCTGTATAAAACTGATGTTATCGTAATCGGTCGGAGCGATTTTATGTTCGTCTTATAGCCTTTTGCTTTATAAATCAAATTCATTTTACTGTGCTTCCAGCTGTGCGGAATTTTCTTATTTGTTATGACTGCCTCCGATGCTTTTATCAGCATTTTCTTGTCTCTTTTGCCTAGTTCTTTAATCACCTTGATTGGAATTTCGTCTTTACCTGCTGATATGCATTTTGGAATATTTGCTTCCGGTTTTGGCCAGTTAAGACTGGCCAGTTCTAAGCTGTTTTTCGTTGTGCGGTCCTGTGTTGCACCCTAATTTGGGGAGCTTACCCTATCCTCGTTCCAAAATGACAGCGATAAATGATGCAATGCAGTTCACAGCGTTGCCTGCCTCTAAACATTTTCTCCCAGCATTTTGAATCTGTTCCTGCTTTCTTTAATTCGTTTTACTTAGCCAGCTTATATGGTTCCAGAATTTTCTCTCCTCCCCCCTCCCTTTTAGTTATATTGCTAACTTCAGAGAACCAGCGAACAGAGGGCTGCTTTATTTTTTCCTGGACGAGAACCTGCACTTGCTGTGTCTTTTGTCGATAACATTCCCATTTTCTGCCTATTTCCCCTTCAGATCGCTGCGCGCTCTTTGCTTTTTTTGTGTTTCCTTGAATCCAGCCGTCCTTGTTCGATGACCTCCCTGATTCACTTTTTTCACCATAGAGAGAAAGAGAGAGAGAGAGAAACAGACTTCATCAAGCCGCAGTTGTCACAACGCGGACTGTTCGTTTGAACGAAACGGTATCGCAAGCCGTTTGTATACGCAGCGTTCAGGCGAAGTCGGTGATGAAGTGTTTCAAGGTGGCGAGGAATTCTGGGTTGGAGTCTTGATTTCAGATTTGGGTCTACAGAGTACAGAAATTAGTAGTTATGAGTCAGCAAGTTCCAGAGCCGACACATCACTGCCAATTTCTGTACCGATGCATTTCTTCTTAACCAAATCTTTAGAGATTTGGGACGCATCAGATTTTGGGAAGAAGGTCCGAATATATCAACGATGTTGGTGGCCTTTACGGGCCGCTTCATCTGCGTTTTCATTGGCCAGAATGCCACAGTGTCTCGTAACCACTGAAATGTTATGCAGTGGCCTGCGACAATAGCCAAGTAATGTAGATACCAGGTGTCAAGAGAAATGGGCTGATGATTGGAGTACTTCAGCAGGTTAGAGAGTATCTGCAGGGATGCTTTCGATTCGATGCAGATAACTTATTGGCTGGAGGATCGGCGCAAGATATAGGAAACAGCTTATTTATTGGCATGAAGCTCAGTTGTCGTAGAGAAAGTTTACCGCTGTAGCCGGTAAAAAACGACATGACCGGTTAAGGGCATATAAAGGCCACAGGAAGAGGTTTCTCGAGTAGTTGAACCGTCGGTGAAGAGTGTTATTCGGTTGGAGTTCTTCCACCGACTTCGTGGCTTCCTCTTTCCTCACCAGAGCTTTACTCCTTTTATTTGTTTTATTTTTGTTCAAATGGGTAGTTCTAACTGATTATATTACCACTTTTGCATGGGTCGTTTCTGTATTGCTTCATCTATGCCGGCCGCTATTAGCGCTATTTGTTAGTCATAAAATTTTGCTTTCTCTTTTGGCTTCTCTACACTTCTCTTTTAATCCGGGCGCCCAACTACAGACTAATACGCTTATGATCACTTTACAGGCTTTACTTCCCGTCTGCGTCTATTTCTTTTATTGCGAGCTTCCTATAGATCCCCTGCGACATTAGGCAGTTGTCAATGGTCGTCTGTTACTGGATTCCCACGTGATTTGTCTCTCAACTTTAGCTTCTCTATTTACAATAACTAGGTTGCGTCGCTCAAAAGAAGTCTAGCATCAACTTCCCGTTACAATCTTTGTATCCATCCAGATCCTCGATGTGGCGATTCATGTCACCCAGCAGATTAATATCGGCGCCGTCTCCAAACTGCTTTATATCATCATTCAGCACTTAACTAGACCCTTGTTTTCTTCCCTGCATAAACTAATCTTAGCCATGTCCTTTTACCGCCAGTTGTACCTCAGAATAACGGCCTGAGGGGCAAGTTGGTGCATGATGAAATGAACGGCTGCGCAAATCAGGACACAGACAAGAAAGAGACACTACATGCGCACACCACGTGGTGTCTCTTTCTTGTCTGTGTCCTGATTTGCGCAGCCGTTCATTTCATCAGTTGTACATCATGCCCACATAGGTTCTTTGCAAGTGCTCTTTATTCTTTGCATATTTGTTACTCTATGTACCAGCATACCTAGCCCTGCTCCCTTCCTGTCTGTCGCTCTGTTGCTCCCTTCCCCGACGTAGTCGTCAATCAACGGTGGACATTCTGGGTCCCTGAGATGTGTCTCGCATAGCGCGTATTCGTCCTTTAACTGCTGTTCTTCGTCCTTTAACTGCTGTTCTATGTCTAACCATTTCGCTCTCTTTCTACCACTTTGCATGTTTATGTAGCTGATCCTGGCGTTGAATTCTTTTTAAGTAGTTTTTTTCCTGGACCTCCTAGTGGTCATTTTTTTTGGGAGGGGGGGTGGAGGATGGGGGGCTCAGGCGCCATTGTTACACTTTCTACTTAGCTCCTACCCACCCCTATGCCATGAGCCGCCATGGACCCCTTAAAAGAGCTTCTGCCCGGCCTTCCAGGCGCCAGCTGATCTCTGCTCCTAGCCTTCCATTAAAATGGATGCCATCTCTGGTAAAGCCTCTGCCAAAGCCTGCTCTATGCACTTCCCCGTTTATGTCTGCCACTTCAAAGACTTTGCCCTGGCTAACTTCTTTATCTCGAATAACAGCCACAACGTTCTTGACAACCTCTCTTTTCCGCCCTCGCACCTCCGGCAATGTGCTCATCACAATCTGGACTTTCTCTGCTATCGCCCTTATATCGTCAACTTCATCCGCTAATCTCTCTACCACATGTGGGGTGTCACCTTTCAGGACGTCATTTAGCCCCGCCGCTACCCCTAACAAATTGTGCTCTGCAACATTCTCGGAAAGTTAACATTATGTCACTTGCAGTACTGCGGCTACTGTCCTCCCTGGCAATGCCATGACTGCTACCAACTTATCGCCCTTTACGCGCTCCATTATAAATTTTTGTACCTCCTCGTGTTTGAGCCATCAGCGATAAGCACTAGGGCATTCGCTCCCTCCCTCCTAACTTCTGGACTTCCCTGGCTCTTATCATTGACTATGACCTCATCAGCCAGCTCCCGATTCACTCTTTCGAACTATGTAAAAATGTAAATAAACCCTTTCAGTCTCTTCTCCACCTCGAAGACCATCTCATCTCTTCGTCACCCCACAACAGCAGTCTCCCGATCCGGAACCCGGGGACACCGACCTTGGCGAGAGACAGCACAGGCGAATCAGGGGCCCGCATCTAACAACTGGTGGCAGCGGTGGGATCGAAGCGCAATCCCCCAACACCAGTGGCCTGCTACGGGACAGAAGCCCCACACCTAACAACTGGTTGGCAGCGGTTGCATCGACCATGCGGCGTGGTGTTGCTTCCGTGGGTGAGTGCTTGAACTTTGCATGAGATTCGCCAGGCTTCAAATGTTTGGGTTAATACATTGAACTGCTGTGATGACCCCCATAATGCGCAGGTCCACACGGGACGGAGAGGCAAAGAGACACCGTATGGCTCAGTTTAAACAAACAGGTATATTCAATAATTACACATGATTAAGGTTATACATCAGAGGCTGGGGCGTCCGAGCTTACGTGCCGACGACTTCATGGGGGCGATGGAGTGGCTCCGGAGTTGGGCTCGAGCGGTTGCTGGCAGAAGCTGCACGCCCCTCGGGTTTCGGCGCTGAAGGCCCTCTTGGCGAACGATGTCGTCCAAAGCTCAGACTGGACTGCATCCGTTTACATGTGCTTTTAAGCACTTGATTAACAAAGGACTAAGGGCGGTCATTTCCAGTGGCCCGCCCAAAGCATCAATTCTCCAATCCAAAATAACATGCGAGATGGGGACAACCCCTTGGGTTGGGCTTAGCCTCGAACCCAGAGTCTGTTAACAATACAAACTAAATAAACAACAAAAACGCCACCACTCTCTCTCAAGTGAGAGTATACACAGGCTCTCTCTTCGGAGCTAATTCACTAGCGCCTGTCTTTCCACATTCTTGGCGAGTACTGCCTGTCCGCCATGACAGGTGTCCGTCACGGCCCTTCTGGGAATGCGCTTTTGTTCACGAGGCACGGCGGGAAGCTGTGGGTGCCTTCCCGGCGATAGCCCACGTCGAAAGGGGAAGGAGGGAAAGAATGTTGTCTTCGCGGTAGCGCATAGCGTCGGCTGTGGTACGGCGCGCTCTGGCCCGCTGACAGCTCCCTTGTCCTGGAATGTGCCCGGGAGGGCCGCACCTGGAACGGCCACGCAAATTGGGGAGGATAAAGCCTGTTTCCCCGCGGCGGCGGCGGCGGGTCCGGTTGTTCTGGTCGTCACTCAAAGAGCATGGCTGGGTAATTGATGATGCCGCTGTCACGGCGGCGGGTCCCTTCGTTCTGGTCGTCACTCAAAGTGCATGGCTGGGTAATTGATGATGCCGCTGTCATCTGGGTCTCCGTCTACGCCGCGCCGTGGAACGCGGAACCTCGCAGCACACAAGGAATGTCACACTGCTGGGAATCGAGGGAAGTTGATCAGTGCGTCTGAGTGCGTGTAGCTCACGTCAACAGTTGTTCAGCAAAGTCAAGGCTCAGAGCAGCAAACATGGACCTAATAAAGTTGCTAATGTCACATTTGCTCTCATTGTGTGAAGAGTTGGGTGTAGATGTAGGAATTAAGATAAAAAAGACGGACATTTGCAAAATGCTCTTGGAAACCGCCGAGGAAAGAATAATTAGCGATACGTGGGAACTCCTCAAAGCAGAGCGAAAGAAAAATGAAGATGAGCTGAGAAACATAGAGGGACAAAGGCTAGCGGCAGAGAAAAAGGAGCGGGAGCTCAGAAGGTTACAGCTCGCGTATGAGCGAAAGAAACTGGAAGATGAGATCTCGAGAGGCAAGACTCCAGAGAGAGCGAGTCAGGCCGGATTGTTCCAGTTGGACAGACATGACGACGTAAAGCAGTATTGTGAAACAGCGCACAACCGTCATGAAGATTGCGGAGCTGTAAGTGTGTCGAAACGCAGTATCGAAAGCCACGCTGAGACAGAGGACGAAAGCTCAATTGCTGACGAGCAGGGTGTTTCAGGGGTAAGCACTCAGGCCGATAAGCGGGCGGTGGAGGACTGCCTTCAGGGAAGCGAACTGCCCAACTCGGGAGCAGCGGAAGGTCCGTGTGTCAGCAGTGTGGAGCTGACACTGACCTGCGAAGTCAAAGCGGCAAGTTTGCAATTGGATGAATGTCTCCGAGGTGCCTCTGTAAAACTAGATCAAGCCAGTTGTGATCAGGAGACGCAAACGGAAGTGTCTAGGCGTAAAAACAGGAAGAGGGCACGGACCAAGAAAAGACGGTTGAGATGTAGAGCCCTAAATTCAGGGGCGCAGACAGGTGCTAACGTTAGCACCGATAAAAGTGCGGCAGAAGGGAAAGAAAAGCCTTCCCGCATCGGGCCTTGTAAACTTGCAGCTAAATTTACTGGTCAGGCGACGCGCGCAGGTGCTTCTAAAGGTGACCGCAGTAACAGAAAGAGAAAAGCGCATCTTGCAAGCAGGACGGGAGCGAGGTTTTGCAGAGGGCATTGGCTTACGGGACGACGCAGACAACCGCGACCTGACAGAAAGGCGGTCAGGAAGAAAGGAAATCTGCCCTAAAGATCAAAAGGCGCTAGTTCGCGGGACGCCCAATGCATGCGAGCTCACGGGTCGAGCAACAGAGACCACACATGCCGGTGTGTTCGGCGCCCACAATTGAGAAGAATGGGTCCTGCACTTTCCGCACTGTATTCGAGGAAGCGCGCAGGGCGAAAGGGTAGGCGGGCTTGCTTGGGGCGAGAACAGAGAGCAGCTTCTCGCTCCGGTCGCCGTCCGTCGTCCGGAATTGGTTATCGGCACTGCATGGGCTACCGGGGCCTTCTGGGCGCGTCGAGGGGGGCTGTGTAGATGACAGTAGCGATCAGGGATGTCTTTTTCCAGTTGCCCTTTGTCACGAGTTGACAGCAGTACAATCAGTCTGAGCGCGACCCCGGCGGGCGCGGCTGAAATACTAATCCTTTCGACGCGGGGGTGGTGAGCCATGTTTGACCCTGCGTAGCAATTCGAAGTAGCTGTTTTTTTTATTCCTCTTTTTTGTGTGTGCGTGTAAAAACGGGGAAGGAAATGCTACTTTGTTTTACGTTAAAGATTTGGCTTTGATCAGGTGTTACTGTTTTCTTAACACTTAGATCAAGGTTATTGTGCCATTCAGGTAGAAAGGACATGTGTTAATTTGGGATGCTACCGAGTGATAAAGACACTCACAGGAGTGCAGCGAACACAGTTCCTGAACAGACGATAAGCTCTTTGCGTAGGTAGAACCGCTGAGAGCTAGCAAGTTTTTTTTGTGTGTTTGAAAATTTCGCACAGGTTTGCTTTTATATATTTAGTACATTCAGACATGAAAGACTTGGTCGAGATACCAAGTGTTTTTCGCTACGTAACGGCAGTGTTGCTTATGTCAGGCGAAGGCAAAGAAAGCACGGAAATTTGTGCCCATTTGAGTGCTTGTGTTTAGCGGCGCTAGGTTATCTAGCCGATATTGGTGTTCAAAGATTAAGCGAACTAAGTGAGGCTACAGAATTCTGCGGAGAACAGCTGTAGCAGCTTTCTGTACAAGTGATGGTGACGAGGCGCATGGCTGACTCATTCAGTTTAAGAGGAGTCTCTCGCCAGTACGGGAATGAGTGTGGATAGTGATGCGCAGTCGCGTCTTTCTGAGTTCAACTCGAACAGTTGATTATTAGACTGGAGCGTCAAGCTTCTTTGAAAAGAGAAAGTGGATTAATTTGAGCAAGGGCCAAATTTTAAGCAATCTATCGGTATTGTGGTTGTATAAGGGGATCAAAGCTTTGATTAATAAGGAATAGAGTCTCTAATCAAGAATTTGTAGGCTTTGACACGCCACCGCGTATTGTACAACTTGGCAGTCTGTCTTTGGCGACATGAGATGAGACGCGGACGCTCTCTTGACCCTAAATTCGGGCACAATTGAGGTGCCAATTTGTTTATTCTAGATTTGCTTCCAAATTTTCCACCAATCTTCAAGTCGTGTATGGAAAATCGGTCCTTGGCAGCGAATTTGGCAGACATGGAAGCTGCTCTTAGTAGCCGAGATTATTGCTGTCAGCTACAAAATTTTGTGCTTACGTTTATATTGACAATGCAGTAGTATTGCATAAAAGCCTGGCGGATCTCGGGTGAATTTCGTGCACTGATTGGGGAGTGGCGCCATGTTGAGTGGCTGGTTTCACTAATGCCTCTGTTGTACGAGGTTTACGACTCTGTTCTGTGCTCACAGAGAAGATCAAAAAGGGCCTCCCACGCTACAAGTCCGATCTCTCCTTGACCAGTGATTGTGACCACTGGCCGATCGAGATTGTCCTGGCCGCGGAGGAGCTGTTACGTTTGGAGACACCGGCATGCTAAGAATATTCAAGCCACTGGGAGTCATCAATCGACATAAGCTTCAAAGAGCCGTCGAAGGGGTTGCGGCGCCACGAATGCAGGTGATGGCGTCTACAAAAGACCTTGTCCCCCCCCCCCCCCCTCCCCGCCCCGGCTGTTTACGGGGTGAAACGGCCGTCCGCTGCCTGAGAACGGCTTTGGTGAACATGTGGTTTGTTCTCAACGCCGGACCCACCCGGAACATAACGACGTCTTTCTCCCGGATGGGACGGCGGAGGAGCCGGCGAGCGGCAGGGCTGCAAATGAGCCGTGGCAAATGCAGCCGTGTTTGACTAAGCCAACGACGCCGGAATCCTCGTGCTTCGAAAACAACCTCGTCGTAGACTAAGTGCTTTTCCCTATACGTGGAACCTTCTGCAAACTGCAGGGGCAAACTTTACTTCCCAAGCTACCACTGTGAAGTGCAGGTGGCTGACCTTCGATGCTGCTTGGGACCCGCTTGGGGCTATTCATCACTGCTGCCTGGACAGCGCGGACCATAACTTGCCAGAAGTGGCAAGAGTGTGTAGTAGGGGGCGTCCTGGAAGGCGGACCCTAAAGACTGGACACGTGATCTACATCACAGTGATTCGACGCATTTTTAATGAACTAAATTGCCCAACTAAGGACCTGGGGACAGCGGACCCTATTTAAGCAGCGATATGGCGTGTGATCAGCCAGCTCCCGATTCACCCTTCGAACTATGTAAAAATGTAAATAAACCCTTTCAGTCTCTTCTCCACCTCGAAGACCCTCTCATCTTTTTGTCACCCCACAACAGCAGTCTCCCGATCCGGAACCCGGGGACACCGACCTTGGCGAGAGACGGCACAGGTGAACCAGGGGCCCGCATCTAACAACTGGTGGCAGCGGTGGGATCGAAGCGCAATCCCCCAACACCAGTGGCCTGCTACGGGACAGAAGCCCCACACCTAACAACCATCTTAGCAGCACTCTATTATTGCTACAACAAACTGCTACAATATCTACAAGCTAAACAAAACACGGGCCACGTGTTCTACTGCCAGCTCCCACTGCGGAAAGCTGGGACCAACTCCTCACCCAGCCAGACAACACACTCAACTCGCACTGATTTCGTGGGCTCAGGACGTCGCCCCTACCTGGGGCCACACAGGACCCACGTGCCCTAATTCCCGACTCCCGTGGCAAATAAAGTTGTGTCTCTCTCTCCCAGCACACGGGCGCCGTTTGCGTTTCACGTCCATCGAAACGCGGCATCGGCGTGCGCTGTCACGAGCGAAGTGAAATAGCCGGTGCCCATAGTGTGGGCAGAACACCCAGGAACAAAAAAGTTCCTCATAGCTTTAGCTCTCACTGCTACATCACACACAAAGCACGAGCTCACGTCAAACAAAGGGACGTGGGCTGCTTTCGCCTCGGTTTTGCACTTTTTGTGCTTTCTCTGCCGCCTTTCTTCTCCCAATTAGAGGCACCTCGGTACACATCGCACCTTTTGCACCACGCTGTCAGAAGCCGCATGTTCTCTCCACCAAACCAGAAGCGCTGCCACCGTTCAAGTAGACCAGGAAAGCTGAAAGGGGTGTTAAAACCTGCCAGGCAACATCAAAACTTGCCGAGCGGCGTCTTCACAACCTGACCACAAACACGTTTCCCAGTAAGGCAGCCGTATTATTTAGGCGCTCATGCGAGTAAGCATGTATGTGAAGCTCTCGTCGCAGCGTTTTGTTTAGTTTATTATTTTAGTAAGCACACTGCGCGACCTTCGTCTTCTGTAAATGTTCATCATCACGCATATTCGTCTTCGGCGGAGTGGCCGCCATAATTGCGAGTGGCAATAAAATCTCGCTTCGTCCGCAGTCTCACAAGTTGTGGAGGCTGCTCTCGATCCTGCGTCCTCTCCGTCGCAACACTGCAGCTACGTTCCGGTCGGTACCCCTTTGTGTGCCCACATATGCCCAGGTTGCTGCGTCTCCTGCTCTTCCCGTATATCCTTCACATTCGCCGCCCGTCCAGCAGACTTTCGCCTCCTTATCCCAGCGACCCGATATGTATCCAGCAGTTTGGCGCCCGCCTCCGCCTCGTCCTATCTGCTACTACTGTGTAATTCGTGGACACGTTGCCCGTGTTTGTCGTCGGCATCGGCGCGACGAGCGTAACCATGTTGCTCACTTTCGCAAAGACGAAACCTACTTCTCGTATGGTTACAGCTCTACTTTTGCAGCTATAATGCTCCTCACCATGACGCCACGTACTCATCGTATTGTTACCGGCCGAAGTTCCTCCACAACGATCCTCCCCAGATGGTTGGATGGAAGGTATACGAGCGTCCCCTTTGAAACGGTGTGATGGCATTTGCCACCATGCTCACTTTTTTTCCTTTATTTTTTAACTCTACGATAAGTTAATAAAATTTGCCATTTTATTTATATGCGTCTTCCTACACTTTTAACCTTATGTCACCTCTCTGCTTTTGTGCCACCAATCTTCCAATCGCTTTTTGCTAATTTCCACCGCAAATTTATTTGCATTACTACTGTTATCTCTATACCCTACAGCCTCAGGAAGAGTGAATGTGCCAGCATCGACATCGGGATGGGTACCGTCACATTTTAGTATGAGGTCTTCTATTGTTTCTACAGATTAACCACACACAGCACATGTGTCATCTTCTTCGCTTAATTTCTTTTTATAGCTGTGCGTTCTGAGACATCCTGACCTAGGTTAAAAGAGTAGGGCACTACCTCTTGAGTTATCATAAAGCCCTTGCTTCCTGATCTGCTTTTTCCAGTATCGATATAGCTCTGCACTATGCTTCTTTTCCTTAGAAATTGTCCAATTTTTACTTATTGGTTAGCGTCCTAGTTCTATTCCGGCATTTTGAGTCAACGTAGCCGCCCACCTGTCATCGTCCAATTTCCTCAGGCGTTCTTCGTATGGAATTTTACGCTGAGCTTCCCGTGCCTCGAACGATTTCCAGCCCATATCCCCGTGTACTGCCTCGTTTGTGGTTTTCCCGTGGGCACCTAGTGCTAATCTTCCAACAGCTCTCTGATTCACTTCTAATCTCGACTGATTTTCTGCCCTTAAGCACTGAGCCGCATTCCCAAAAGTAAGCCCCGGCACCATTATTCCTTTCCAAATACCTCTGAGTGCCTGATATCAGCTCTACTCCCACGATGCCCTATGTTTCATTATCCCAGCATCTCTTCGCCCTTTTGCTATGAGAGACTGCTCGTGCTTTTCGATGTACATCTGCCCTTCGTTTACCCATGCCCTGAGATATTTGTATTCGGTAACACGGCGTATTTGATGGCCTTGTATTGTAAGCTCCTGATCAGTTGTATCCTTGAAAATCATCATACCTTCCGTAGTTGAGCTGAAACTGAAACCCAGACTTTCTCCTTCGTCTCCACAGCAATTAACAAGAGTTCGCAAATCTTCTTGGATAAACAGTACAATATTGTCCCCATACATTAAACCCGATAATCTTTGCTCAACAACCTTTCCGCCTAATCTGCACGACAGGTTATAACCTAAAATGCTTCCTTGTAGCCTTCTTTCCATGCTTATCATATAAAGCATGAACAGCAGCGCTGATAAAGGACAACCTTGCCTTAATCCTTTGTGTACCTCGACAGTTGTCGTACTCCTAATTCCTTCCCATGTTATTTCAACTTTATTTTCTCAATATATATCTTGTAGAAAATCAATTATCTCATGACCGATACCTTCATCTTTTAATATGTTCCACAGGATGTTCCTTGTTCGCGTTGTCGTACGCACCGCTTATGTCCAGGAAGGCTAAATACAGGGGTCTGTTTTCCGTCTTAGCTATTCTATGCACAGGAGAAGCACGAACAGGCTGTCATATAAGCGCGTACCTTTTCTGAGCCCGTTCTTAAGTTCTCCGAGTATTTTATTACTTCCTACCCATGTCTGCATTTTTAATTTTACCGCCTGCATCGCCAGCCTGTATACAACTGATGTTATCGTAATCGGTTGGAAGGATTTTAAATTCGTCTTATCGCCTTTCTCTTTATAAATCAAATTCATATTTCTGTATTTCCAACTGTGCGGAATTTTCTTATTTGTTATGACAGCCTCCAATGCTTTTATCAGCGTTTCCTTGACTCTGGGGCCAAGTTCAATAATTAATTTGATTGGAATTTTGTCGATCTGTGCGGACGTGCATTTTGGAATATTTGCTTCCACCTTTTTGAAGTTAAGATTGGTGAGTTCTAAGCTGTTTTCTATTGTGCTATCTTGTGTTGCTTCCTGATTTGGGGCGATTACCTATCGTCTTTCCTAAATGACTCCGCTATAACTGATGAAATGTAGTTCACAGCGTCATCTCCCTGTAAACAATTTCCCTCGGCGTCGTGAATCTGTTCCTGGTTTCTTTTATTCGCTTTGCCCTGCCAGCTTATATGGTTCCAGAATATTCTTGACTCCCATTTAGTTGCATCGCGAGCTTCAGCCTGCCAGTGATCAGAGGACTGCTTTATTTTAGCCTGGATGAGGACCTGCACTTTTTGTTTCTTTTGTCAATAAGATTCCCATTGTTTGCCTATTTCCTTTTCAGGTAACTGCGCCCTCTTTCCTTCTCTGTGTTCCCGTGATGACAACCGTCGTTGTTCGATGGCCTTCCTTAATTTCTTTATTGCACCAACTTCATGGCTTCCTCTTTCCTCTCCAGCGGTTTACGCCTTTTACTTCTTTTAATTTTGTACTCATAAATAGTTCTAACTGATTACAATCCGACTCTTCCATGGGATCTTTCTCTTTTGCTTCTACTAAGCCTGTCGCTATGACACTTTTTGTTCGTCATTTATAGGATGCCTCGTTGGGCCAGCGCCGCTTTCAGGGTGAACACATCGCTCTCGGCGGGGACATGTTGGGTCTCACTCTGCCGTTCGGCTGCATTGAGCGCAATGCGGCGGCGCGCCGTTTCGAAGAGCTGCCGCGTGGAATTCAGGAAATTTGGTATTCTACTGAGACAGAGTGGTACCAAAGATTGTTTAAACAGTGAATCAGAGGTAGTTGCTTTAAAGTATACTATCGCAGCTAATCTGCCGAGGAAGTCGGTGCCTTGTGAACAGTCGGCGCACTCCTGCGTGTTTGTTCTCTTCTGTAGCGTTCATTTTGCGCTGTGTTCCTTCATGATAGCGTTTATACAACTTGCCTAGCATATTCCACTACAATCTCTTGACCCGGATAGTCTATATTTCGATTACGTTTCCGACAATCATGTTTATGGTTTATGGGAGTTTAACGTCCCAAAGCGACTCGGGCTATGAGAGACGCCGTAGTGAAGGGCTCCGGAAATTTCGACCACCGGGGGTTCTTTTACGTGCACTGACATCGCACAGCACACGGGCATCTAGAATTTCGCCTCCATCGAAATTCGACCGCCGCGGCCGGTATCGAACCCGCGTCTTTCGGGCCGGCAGCCAAGCGCCATAACCACTCAGCCACCGCGGCGGCTTGTTTCCGACAATCAGGATTACTTATTTCGAGCTGTAGTTGCATAGTCGCCAAACACAGCCATTAAACAGCTTCTCGTTCGCAATGGAATCAAAACATTTTATGACTGCTAATTTCAATAATTATGATTATGCAAAGATAAGTTGTGCATTATTCCTCCGTTCACAGCAGAAATTGTTCTGAAAAGCAAGCGTTTCGCACGCCTTACCTCGCATACTTTTGCGTCAACTATTGATCCTGCCTGCCACCGCGGTGGCTGACTGGTTATAGCGCCCGGCTGCTGGCCCGAAAGAAGCGGGCTCGATCCCGGCCACGGCGGTCGAATTTCGATGGAGGCGAAATTCTAGAGGCCCGTGTGCTGTGCGATGTCAGTGCACGTTAAAGAACCCCAGGTGGTCGAAATCTCCGGAGCTCTTCACTACGGCGTCTCTCATAGCCTGAGTAGCTTTGGGACGTTAAACCCCCATAAACCAAAACCATTGGTCCTGCCGTCTTGTTTCACCTGCGATTGGCAATTTTTTTCGGCGCGCGCTCTGTCACGAGCAAAGCCAAATGGCTGGTGCACTTTAAGAGTGTGGGCAGGACACCCGGCAACATAACAGTCCCTCATAGCTCTATCTCTGACTGCTGCATCACACACCGCGTGCTCACTTCAAGCAAAGAGGCGTGGCCTGTTCTCGCCTAGGTTTTGCAAGTTTTGTGCGTTCTCCGCTGCCTTTCTTCTTCCAATTAGAGGCGCCTCGTTGTCGTTACGCGTCACGATCTTTCTTCTCCCGATCACAGCCGCCTCGGTAGACATCGCACATCCTGCACCCCGCTGTCAGAAGTGACACTGAAAAACAGCGCACACAATGCAGAGACGAAGAAAAGAAACGACAACACGAGCACTCGTGTTGTCGTTTCTTTTCTTCGTCTCTGTATTGTGTGCGCTGTTTTTCAGTATGAGTACATAACTCGCCCAGTCTTCTACTTTCGTACTTTGTCAGAAGAGGCATATTTTGTTTAACAGACCACAAGCACTTGCACTGATGACGTAGGCCAAGAAAGCTGAAAGGCGAGTGTGAAAACCTGTTAGGCCCATCAGAATTTGCCGGGTGGCTCCTTCACAACCCGATCACAAAGAAGTTTCCCAATAAGGCAGCCATATTTTTTTAGGTGCTCTTACGGCTAAGCGAGTCGGTGAAGCTCTCGTCGGGCCGTTTTGTTCAGTTTAATATTTGTTTTATCTTAATGCCACGAAGGCATTACTACCACTACCCTCTCTCTACTTCTTTTCGCCAGCTCACTACGAAAATCATGGCGCCAGACAGACCTATCTTCTGTGCGTCAGTAAGCAAAGAGGCCGCGGCTGCGTGACGCGAACAAAAGGCAGTTTTTTCCTCCAGTAATGCTTTGCTTTCCTTCCTTTTGGTATCTCTTTTAAAGAAACCACAACTGGGGAAAAAAGGCTTTTTTTCATTACCGTCATGCAGCCACGTCAGCATAATTCGTCACGCATGTTTCTGGACAGCCATATTTTATAGATTAGTTTTTTTTTTCCTCCCTTGATGACAACAGCTGCAGGAATGAAAACCCGCATCTTCCTGCGTGCTTTATTTCAAACGTGGTTTTACAACCAGCCGAGACTCATTCCTTAATGAGAGATCTATGGCCTCGCCCGCGGACTATCGAGTGAGGCAACAAGCTAGCGTGTGTTGGCAACTGGAGCAGACGGTTCCGCGGAAACGATTAAGGCGGCCTGTGTTCATCCGTCTCCTCTTTTTTAGTTTAGCCTGGAAGAGGCAATGGGATTCCAAATAAGTAGTTATCAGGGGCTGATTTTGAGAGGTCTTTGCGAATTAGTCACGTTTGATGATTTTTCTTCATGTTTTGAAAGGAAAAGTAAGTCATTTAGTTCAATTTACCCTGGAATAAAGCGACTTAGTCACTACGAATTGGGAAGATGTCGTCACATCGCATCTTTTGCCTACGTGTAGTCAATACCATCCAAAGAGAAACGCAACCATCTAGATTATTTTGCTGCGGCACAAGCCAGTGAGAGAAGCAGTTCAGAAAATACGGCCATTTGGTTTCAGACGTGTCCTCAGCTTTTCAGAACACCCCTGAGCAGTGAGGCGACAGAATACTTGGAAGAGAAATTTGACATTCATACGTGGAATTTTTCGCATACGGTGCAGCAGAAAGACAAAGGCACATCACACAATGTTGAAAAACTCGATGTTAACTACGCAAAAATATTATATTTGTAAGGTCATGCATGCTCCACGCTGCTTGTATACACTGAGAGGATCTTGATGCCTTGTGAACAGCCTTTACCGTTCAAAGAGACAAAAGCAGCACAATTCTATGTAATTCGGTGACCCTTATATAGTTCATATTATCACTACCAAGGAACACAAAATAACTGCTGTCCTTTTAAAGTGCAGCCGTTTGCTGGGAAACTCCGCAGTCTGTCATAAGTTTTCAATTATTGTGTAGTCGGAGCGAGTGCACCATACATAAAATACGCTCAAAACTGCAAAAACACTTCTGCCACGAGTGAAACAAGTATGTACTGTCTATTTCCAGCGGAGTAGCATTATTACAGTCGCCACGCGACCGCAGAGAAACCTTGCTAGACGCATAGCGCACTGCACGCAACTGACGCGTGAGACCCAACATGTCGCTGCGAGGGGGAAACGGCGGCGCGGGGTAGTAGTACAACGGGTGTCCCCACCCTGAAAGCAGAGGTGAGCGAGCGCGGGCATCCAGGCACCCTAGTCATTTAATTTTTCGTACTCTTTGACTACCCTGCATTTCTCGTTTATGCAGGGCTCCCAACAGTAGACTAATACGCTTATGGTCACTTCAGAGGCTCTACTTCCCCTCTTCGTCTATTTCCATTATATCGAGCTTGCTATCCATCCCCTGCGACATTAAGCAGTAGTCAACCTACTCCTCATCCCTTCCTCTCCGTTGTTGTTCTGTAGCTCCCTTTCCAGACGCAGCCATTAATAAACGGTGGGTCTTCTGGATCCCTGAGATGTGTCTCGCATAGCGTTTATACACCTACTTCTTCGTCCTTTAACTGCTGTTCTATTTCTAACCACTTCGCTACCTTTCTACCGCCTGACATGTTTATGCACTTGATCCTGGTGTTAAATTCCTTTTTCGTAGTTTTCTTCCTGGGTCTCCCAGTGGCCATTTTATTGGCGTCAGCCTCCATCGTTACACTTTCTACTTTGTTTCTACCTACCCCTACGCCCTGAGCCGCAGTGGACCCCTAAAAAGCTACTGCCCGGCCTGCCAAGCGCCAGCCGATCTCTGCTCCCAGCCTTCCATTAAAATTGATGCCATTTCGTGTAAAGCCTCTGCCAAAGCCTGCTCTATGTACCTCCTCATTTATGTCTTCCACTTCAAAGACTTTTTCCTGGCTAACTTTTTTATCTCTCGATTAACAGCCACAAAGTGTTTGGAAATTTCTCCGTTCCGTCTTTGCACCCCCGGCACGGTGCACCACGCGATCTGGACTTGCTGTGCTATCGCCTTTATATCGTCCACTCCCTCCGCTAATCTTCCCGCTATTTTTGCGGCTTCACTATTCACGACATCATTTAGCCCCGCCGCTACCACTACCAAATTTCGCTCTGCAACATTGTCAGAAAGTTCGCTTTTTATCGCTCTCAGTGCTGCGTCCATTGTCCTGCCTGGGAATTCCCCGACTGCCAACGGCTTATCACCCTTTTCACGCTCGATTATAGTTCTTTTGCACCTCCTCATATTTGAGTCACCACCGATAAGCACTAGGGTACTCTCTTCCTCCCTCCTAACATCCACATTATGCTGCCTCTTATCTGTGACTGTAACCTCATTCCTTGAGGTTAGCTTGTTCCCCTTCTCTCCATCGCCCCCAGACTTCCTAGGTGCCACGTGTGCGTAGCTGTTCTTCTGAAGCTGCTTCCTTACCGCTGTCTATGCCAGTGCAGGCCCCATTCACGTGGCTGGCGCTGGAATGTCCACCGATGTGGCTTCGCTTGGCGGTGTCGGCCATTTTTGCCTCCAACAATTTACTAAGCTGTTCTTGAAGTTTGCGCTTCACTGCCCTCTCTACCTGTAGGTCTATTTCTAGAACATCCAAACGTGACGCTAGGTTGGTGTTCGCTCCGTCAGGCCTGTCCAGGCGTGCACATAAAATTCGCGCCTCTGGTCTCATCTACAGATTCGAACCGCGTCTCCCTGATATTCACCGCCGCCTCACACTCCTTGCATTTAACCTTCAGCTGCTCGACCATTTTAGCAGCACTCCATTATTGCTTCCAAAAATTGCTAGAATATCTACAGGCTATAAAAGAAACACCCGCAAGCACGTGCTCAAATAAAATTCTCCCTACCGCAAAAGCCGATCACCTAAAAAAAAAAAACGAACAACTGCCTGTCTAAACTTGTTAACTCACAAATGACCGCTACAGATCTATAGCTGCCGGCAGGAAAATAGCCGGCCGTTAAGTCGCTGACCTGCTCTTTCGCGAGCACTTCAGATAACTAGCCTAGATCTAAAACTAGCCTAAATCTAAACTCTCAAAGGATAAAAAAAAGAAGTCATCTATTTGTCGTAGCCACGGTGCTCTTGCAGCCTTCCGTCCGTGCGGTCCCGGTCACCACGCGTAATCCGAAGCTGCCGTGGTGGCCACGGCGCCGCTACGCAGAAGGCTTGAAATGCTACCGTAATGTAGACGCACGGCGCGCACACCAGCTGCGTACCCTGACGTCACTCCGCTCATGCGCACAACTGACGAGGCGGGCGGCGTCTGCTCCGCCGTCGGCGCAGCGGCGAGCCGCGCGGCGCGCACACCACCTGCGGGCTAAGACGACACTCTGCGCATGCGCACAGCTGGTGGAGCAGTGGTGGAGCAGGCCTCTCCTATATAATTTTCTGTTCCAACATGGTTCCAACAAATATTGGAATAGATAGAGCGAAGTAGTCGCGCAAAGCTTCAGACCAATCGGCCATCGCTGGGACGACTCGCATTTGGCGCTGCACTTGGCGTCTAGCAATCACAGATGGCGGTCACTTGCCCCCAGCTAAATTGGTTGCCTGTGACAGGTGACCTAATTTTGAGAACGTCCGTAGCGGCCCCGTAAACACACAAGCGGTAAAATACACAGCGAACTTAGACGAAGCCGCAAGAGCATGCATCATAATCGCACCCGAATTGCTCTCTCTTCTATATGCTCGGCGTTGAAATGTCGCGGTATAACGGAGCTGGGTGAGTCTACGGGTATGAAGCGCTTTCCAGCTCGGGGATGTTTTGACGGTTCGAAGCCGGTGCAGGAACTGTCTAGATTGTTTTGGGAGCGGATGTGCCGCTAAATCCAACAAAAAAAAAAACTGTGCGAGTGCAATACCTTGTCAAGTAGAGAAAGCCAAAAAAATATTGATCATGCCATCGGTCACGAAAAAAATGCAGCAGCTGTACGCTTTGGCACATGAAGTGCCCGTCACCCACTCCGCTGTGGCTAAGTGCCATTTGAAAAGAGCTCAGCAACAACAACGAGAAAAAATATCGAGGGAAGCAGGGCGCGTTGTTTAGAAACAGCCGATGGTGACGCCGCATCGAGCCTCGAAAGCAGCTAGGTAGGCCAAGCACAACTCGACCAACAGGAGAAAGCAAAAGTGGGATCACCTGCAACAGCGAAGGGTCTTGGCTAAGACCCTTTCAGTTTGCAGTTAGGTCCATCTATAAGCCGTCCTAAAGAGTGCTATGAGGGGCCTCCTGTCTAATTCCTGCTTATGACTGGTCAATTTGTTTTTCAGATAATTTTGAAAAGCCTTCATTCCGCATCACTATTTCGTGACTGATGTTCTATGTTCTCGTAAGGCCTCCTCTTCGTTCCTAACTGCTCTTCCTGTTCTTGACACTGCGTTGAATAAACTCCGTGCATCACTATCAGTTTCATAATCTGCTCTGTCGAAAAAAAAAATACGCGGCATACATAGAAGGGAGGCTCGAAAAGAAATAAATCCCCGACCTCTAAGTCCTGTATTTCTTGCCTTGCTTTCAGTATAATCTGGAGGCTAAATTATAAAAACTTGTCCCGATCTGTACAATGAACAGTGACTATTCATAAACAAATTTCAAGACAGTGCAAGAACAGGAAAAGCCCAGAATAAGTGCTGTAAAGCAGGGCAGAATAATGCAATCACGTTATGAAAGCAGTGACTTATTCAACTTTTCTGAAAGAAATGCGCATTGAAAATCAGTGCCATTAAATCAAAAGAAAACGAACAACACCGAGTCTGATGGACACTTGCAAGTTTTGAGCATCAACTTGCAGCTATTTCCCATAAGGATGGTATCGGAGCCTGTCCTATTTTACGTCAGTACCAACATAGGTTCCAGCGATTCGGAGGCTATCGTCAATACTGGAAATAATATGAAGGAAGCACCTGACCACTGAAAAAATAAAAAAAAAATTGGCAGTGTCTTCACTTGGCTAATCCTGGAATTTAGCGAAAGGCAAGCACGCTTGCTAAGCGTCTGAGGGTCGTCCATGCCAGCTCCGCTACACGTTCGCGACAGCCGTTCTATACATGCTCACCCACACGACCACGTGGCTATCACGTGGTATCACATGGTCTTACGACACCCCCATCGGATGTCATCACGTGGCTGCACATCACCGCATCGGATGTTCTTAAGGTCAAAGGTAAACCCAAAGTTCACCCAATGGTAAAGGTCAACTAAAGGTGATGGGTCAAGGTCAGGGGTCAAGGGTTCGACAACATAACTGTACCACATGTGGTCATACACGGCTATCCTTCGTTGGGCAGAAGGTCGTTTAAGGTCGCTGTGCTGCCTACCAGAAGGCTACTTTACCTAGCGTAGGGAAGTTTTTCGCTTCAAAAGCTTAAATGTTAACCGGCGGATCGATTCCGGAAAAATGCATGTTTGTTATATTCTAACTGAAATTACATAATACAAATTGAGCTATTCGGAACAGCAGTCAACAGCTATTGTTAGTGCTGTTGTGTTAGAGTACATGCGAAGGCAACGGAAGCAGTTTAGATTAAAGAGTATCACATCGAAAATTAAGGTTAAGTGATTGTTTGAAACATCTTATTCGCAGGTCGTCTTGAAAGCGCAGTATGGAGTTGAGGAGGGAAGGCTTTTGTACTAAGTTGTGTTTAGCACGGTTTATTGTGTTGTTTTGAATGTAGGGTTGTGCATGCAATATTGTGGCAGAATAAATGTGTGGAAAGGCAACAGTCAGCTTGATTTCTCCAACTGGACCCGACAGCAAAACCCAAGGGATATCGTATGAAATGCTTTGTTACGGTGATGTCTCAAAGTATTGCAGTCTATGAGCAGGAAGTCGGTGGCCAGTGGCTTAAACGCAGTGGAAGTCTCTTAATGCCTGAGCGCATCCAATTTTTTCCCTGCTGAACTGCTTGCAGTATAGCAGTGCTAAGCACTAAATATGGCGCTTAGCACAATAATGTTCCGTTCCGTTGCCTGTGCAATACGGAGACACTTAATAGGAGACACTTCAGTTCGGCCTGAAGTGAGCGGCGCGACAGCATCAATGGCTATTTGCTAGTTTTCTGTTGATCAGTAGCTCTTTCTAATTGCACACACTAAGCATACATCAGAAGGCATACTCTACCACGTGACACACCATAATTCGTTATTACCTATAACCAATTCCAACTCAATGGCATAGCGGTGACGTGTATCACTCGCAGCCGAAGGGCGTTGCATTCGACTCACAACAGATTATCTCAATTCTGTTTCCAGCGTAATTAATTTGCTTTACATCCTCGCGTGTCATAATGATATTCGAGTCAAGTTACGATTTCATAATCACAACTTACCTCATGTTTCAGTCATTTCCCAGCTCAACTTGTGGCGTCAAGAAATTTCTACCAATCTGTTTTTTTTTTTGAAATGCAACGCGAACAACTACCGTGGTATCTTCGCTGACGAGTAACATTCTGAGAACGTGTTGTGTCTGCACAGAGCAAACGCGCATTGAAAGGAAAAGCCGGTTGTTTCATGCGTTCGTAATGAAATGGAGAATGCTGCCCCACTGATGGGACGCGGGTTTTTGGTGACCGAAGGCCAGACTGTCACGCATGTATCACCTATGATGTTTCGTGCTGACAGCGCGAGTGCATCGGGCTCAAATTGTCGTCATTGCTATTTAGCGGCGGTTTCGGTAATAACTCAGTAGGTGGAGCAGTGCCGGTGTCATTCTGTCGTCAGACCGCCTTTAAATACAAAGGTACGTAAAAAGTTAACCAAGATAACATAGGTGTAGAGTGTAGTAATTCTGAGCAAAAAGTAGAGAACCTTAAACAAGAATGTGGCAGTATCCATGCGGATATCGATGCCGTCTCAGTGACCCTCCATGAGGCCCGAGGATTTGCAGATAAGAACGGGAAAGCCAACGTACCCAGCCGCATCTGCCGCTTTTCGATTGAGGCTAAAGGCAAAGGCGCCCGTGTGCTTTGCGATGGTCCAAATAATTCCGGCGGCCTTCACTACGGCACCTCTTTCTTCCTTTCATCTTTCACTCTCATTTTCTGCCTTTCGTTGCGGCGCGGTTCGCGTATTCACCAAGATATATGAGACAATTACTTCGCGTTTCCTTTGACAAAAATCAATTTTCAATCTCAATTTTCGACTTAACAACCACAAGTGGCAGCGAGTCCTCATATCAATACCAGCACAGTGACGCACCGGTTAGGCGATGCGCCACAGCACTGGCAGGTGGCTTTTTCTATCACAGCCACCAGCAGAGTTTGTGCGACCCACACTGATCTTCCCCAGCAGCCTCTCGCGTAGCTGTGCGATACGCTCCTTCGAACTTACCCCAGTAACTCGGGTTGTAGAGTCTTTGTCAGAAATATACTGCCAAGCGGCCGCACGCGGTCGCTTGAAGATGAGGCCCGGTATCTGCTTCGCGCAAGCGCGGACTAAGCATACAGTAAATGCGCTGGTCGAGAAGACTTCACGCGTTCTTCGTCAACGAAAGAGCGAACAGAAAAGGGGGAGGAGGAAAGGCAGGGAGATTAACCAAAATAATTACCAGTTTGCTACCCTGCACGGGGGGAAAGGGGTGAGGGGATGGAAAGATGAAGGAGAAAAGAGACTAGCCCCCAGAAAACGAAGTCAATACGCAAAGTTAGCAAAGTCACAGCATGGCTTTGCAGGCCAGAAGTGAACTAAAAGAGGAGCAGTGTCTTGGAGGCCTTCACCGTAGACGATCGCCGTGGTCAGTGACCGAGAATATTCATTTCCGTCAGTGGACGTGAATCTGGATGCTCCAGTGCACGGCAGAGAGACTGCCTTTCGGCGCTGTAGGCAGGGAATTCACTGAGAATGTGGGCTATAGTCTCGTCAACTCCGCAGATGGCACATACAGGGCTTTCAGCCAAACCGATTAAGGAGGAGTATTGGTTGGTGAAGGATACAAGAAATTTTTACTAAAAAGAAAGCGCACAAGAAGGGCGGGACAAGCGAGAGAGGTGGTACAAAGCGCTAACTTCCAAGTGAATTTTATTGACGAAACAGCAGCATATAAATACTGAAGCGAATACGAAAAAAAGAGAAGAACTCAACGCACGCGCTGACAAATTCTATCCGTTCAGTTCTTCTCTATTTTAATATTCGGTTCAGTATTTATATAGTTTCATGTCATCAATAAAGTTCACTTGCAAGTCAGCGCTTTGTCCTGCTTCTCTCGCTTCTCCCTGTCTTCTTGTGCGCTTTCTTTTTAGTCAAAATCATGAGCAACCAACAAGTCCTAGAAACAGCCTCGTTGACACAGCAAAATTGCTTCACGTCGTGGTAGGCCGGATGGAAGCCGGAGCTTTAGATCTGGATCCAAAAATTTTAAACGTGAATTCGAAAATAGGCCTAAATTCTATGCATAAAGCGTGATCTCCAGCGCAAGTGCGCGAAGCCTTCCCGCTGCGTCTGATCTCCAAATGGGTATCGACACAAAATCTCCATCGTGGTGAGCAGTTCGCGCAGCCACGCCCACGCGGTGATTTCCTGCCATACCGCTGTGCCCTGGTAGCCATTGGTAGATAATGTCGTGCCCTTAATTCATGGCAGAGTGATGTAGTTGTCGTATTGATACGGCCAGTTCTTCATGAGCTCAACGGCCAAGAGCAGCTTGTATGCGTTGGAGGGCAGCTTTGGAATCGCTGAAAATAGACCACTGCTGAAGTCTGTGCTGATTGGTGCGTTAAACGTCGACACGAAGAGCGGTGAGTTCTTCACCCGTCGAAGGAGTCTGGTGAGCTATCCTAAGTGTGATCTCAGTAGTCCTCGCGGGGATGTCCACGGAGCCCTAAGAACTGATCGGGTTCACTGAGCCGTCCATGTAGACGTGCACCCGGTTTGCATGGTGCTCATGGAAATATTAAAGAGTGACTTGTTGTAGTTCTAGCGGCGATAAATCGATCTTCTTCCTTATGCGATGTGTTTAAAGAAGCACACGGGGGTTGGGGAGGCTCCAAAGTGGTGAGAACGGCCTAGAGGCATCAATGGCGCATCACTGGTGTTTGTAAACGATGTGCGCGGCCTGCTATTAGGAAGACTGGTAAGGTGATGAGAAGGAACCCGGAAAATGTGTCGAGAATGTGCCCTCAGTGTGTCAACAGCTAGGTAGATACTGACTGGGAGCTCCTGGGCGGTTGTACATTTGCGGCTGTAGAGGCACATTTCGGCTATCCTAGGCAGGTCCGGGGATCTTGAGCTCGAATGCTTTGTAGACTTCGTATGTTGGTTTTTGGAATGTTTCCTAGTGCAGGGAGGCTGCATGGAAGGAATGCTATGGATAACGCGTTGTACAGCGGCATCATCGACCCCACTGACGCTCCTCACGACTTTACCCCAAGAAAGGCGAGAACGCGAGCAACCGTTGTCTGTTTCTTTTTCATGTATGAGATATTGGGGGTCCATGATAGATTTCTGTCGATGATTGCTCTCCGAAACCAATGGCTCTTTTCGTAGGGCATTGCTGTGCCGCTTATACATTGCCCAAGCATCAGGCATGTTCTCGCGTGTAAACGCAGCAAGCGAACACTTTTGGGTTCAAATCTGAAGGCGATGAAGGTGGAGGTAGGTCGCAAGAATACTTTACGCCTTTTGATGTCTCGATAAAATTTGTGGGCGCGTAATTCGGAATGTCCAGATACAGATGTCGTCCGCATAGGTTGAGAGTTGCGCCCCTTGTGGTATTAAGTCGACAAGCCCGACAAGTGTAAGGTTGAACAGCGTTGGGCGCAGCACTCCACCCAGCGGGACTCACGGGAAGTGAAATGAGAAAACATTGGGCCATCCTCAGTCTGCACAAAGAGACATCTATTAGATAAGCAACTGCGTATCCTGCAGAATACGCGACCACCAAGTTCAGAAGCCTCCACAGCGTACAAAATAGACTGGTGAGTTGCATTGTATTATACGCCCTTTATATCTAGGAACAATGCCGCCATTAAGCGCTTCAAATGTTTTTGGCGCTGGACGGATGACACCAGGTCGACCGCGTTGTCAATTGAATTGTCAATTGACCACTCTCCACAGAGTCACCTTGTACGAACCGTAATCGCTACAGACATAACAAAGTCATATGATAACATCCTTCACTCTGCCATTCTTGCCTCCCTTCAAACTCTTGGTCTCCCTCACCGGTTCCTCCTCTCCATTCACGCCTTTTTAGCAAATCGAACCTTCAGCGTGCGTGTCCACGGAAAGCCCTTTGGTAATTTCACTTCCAATAGAGGAGTGCCGCAGGGCTTCGTTCTCGCCCCCACATTATTTAATGTGGCTTAAATTCCTCTTGTTCGAGCCCTAGAGACCATCCCTTCTATCCGCGTGCTTGCATATGCCGATGATATCACCTTGTGGTGCTGTCATCCAGATGCGTCTATTCATCAGTCGGTCCTTCAACATGCGCTGGATGTATTGACATCTCGCCTCCCACCTCTGGGTCTAACACTCTCTCCTATTAAATCATGTTTCATTCGAATTGGAAATAAAGCCGCCTTACGGAAAGCTCCCCCTTTAAATTTTACGGTACATAATTCTCTGATTCCTCAGGTAGAAACTGTTCGTATTCTTGGTCTTCTCCTCCATACATCTGGGACTGGCACCCCGTGGCTGACAGCCAGCCGTAAATCGGCTCACGCTACTCTAGGTCTGATTCGTCGCATAGCTATGCGCTCTGGTGCCGCACGTGCTCATACGGCCCGCCAGCTTGTGCGCTCTATCCTTCAGCCACGGATAGTATATCAGGCTCAATTTCAACGTCTCACCCGCAGACAGTGGGACTCCCTTGAAGCTATCAATCGTGAGGCTATGCGCGTCATAACATATCTGCCTCGTTTAACACCCATATCTGTGCTACAGCAGTTCGCCCAACTTAATACACTCAGTGAAATCATCGACCAACGGGTGGCAAATAGAGCTCGAAAACAGTCTCTCAAACTTCATCGTTTAAAGACACTTCCACCGTGGTCCTATTGCCAGCTCACTGACAATCGCCTCACTCTTTCCCCGTCGGTATCAGCAGCGTATCTGCCTGAAGGGTGCATATTATACACGGAAGCATCTCATTCTGCAGAGAGGGGAGTTACTGCTGTGTATAGCCCATCTCATCCGCATCTCAACTCTCGCGCGACGTATACTGCGGATACGTGCACTCCCCTGGCATTGGAACTTCAAGCCATTTACAATGCCATTGCTTCCCTTCCGCTCGTTCCAACATTCAATACAGTTCACATTTACACCGACTCCCGCGCCGCCCTTAAACAGCTGAAGGCTGTTCGACGAACGTTCCAGATTTCACAATCTATTCATGTGCTCTGCGCAAAGTATCCATGTCCTGTGCGCATACACTGGATTCGCGGCCATGCCCAGGATCCACATAACATTCAAGCGGATGCTATGACTCATTTTCATACATTAGACGATCCGCCACGTTCCCCTCTTCCCCCAGATCCGTTCCTGTCCCACGTTTCCGATTCAGAAGTTCTGCGCCAGCGAACACGCTAATTCCTCCGTGTTCGCACCCTCTCCCCCGTTGTCTTACTCGGCAGGAGGAGGTATCCGTGCGCCGGATTCGGGCAGGGGCGGCTCTGACACCATCTGTCCGTCATCGGTGGCGTGCCAAAGATCTGCCACTACCTGACAGGTGCCCTCACTGTGGCGCTGCACCGGACATATGTGATGTGCGGCACTTGTTGTGGACGTGCCCAGCGACGGCTGCTATCAGAAAACGGCTCCTCAGGGAGGTGGGCCTGCGGTGGAACCGCGAAAGTGACTTCGTGAAGTGGACAATGGACAACCGTTTCATTAACAATCTCTGCGACTACCTCAGCGCAACGGTTCTTCACTCCTTCTTTTAACTTTCAATCCCGTGCATTCCTCCCCCCCCCCTTTCCTTTTTCAAATTATGCCTCATGGCACACTTCTCGAATAAAAAAAATTGAATAGGTCCATGTCGAAAGCCAGACATTATGGCCGTATATGTAGGGTAGCGCTCTAGGTACCAAGCAATACGTGAAATTACCTTCCTTTCCAGTACTTTGCCGACGCAGCTAGCCAGTGCAATTGGACGGTACTATGTCAGGTCAAGAGGCGATTTCCCTGGTTTCATGAATTGAACTATACGAATGGACTTCCACTCGTCTGGAACTGTGCCCTCATTCCATGATTTGTTGTAATACTCAAAAAAGACACGCCTAGCTTCTTGTCCAAAGTTTGTTGGCGCAGGGTACGGCATACCTTCGGGACCCGGCGATGGTGACCATCTGCAACAAGCCAGCGCGGCATCAAGTCTCTCCACGGAGAAGGGAAAGTCCATCCGAGAATACAAGCTCACCAAGCGCGCTTGGGAGACGGGCGCTCCATCACACAACCACGTTGCTGCCCTGCGGCCGTGCGTGGAGTGCTGTACATTTCTTATAAGGCTGTACCTCATGCGTCAGTTAATTCCGGTGGCCACCCTACCCTCATGCTTGCGCGGGTCGAATCGCAAAAAGCGTGCTATCTTTTTGTCGCTGCTATGTCGCACTCCAGCAGCGACACAAAGATAACACCGGCAAGCAACAACGCGGCATGAACGAACGATTTATTTCAGCACCGCCTTTAGTACCAGTGCCTCGTAGAAAAAAAAAAGGCCTCCGCACTCCTCCTTTGACGCCACGCACTTTGCCCGGTTGGCCCTAACGCGACATGAATTTAGAACTCAAAGCTTGAGGCGCGGTGGCCACTAACATCTTTGCGGCCGTCGTTTCTTATCTGAGCGTTCGTTGTTTCTTAAGCCTTGCATTCTAAATCCATGTCGGTATATGGTCAACTGGCCAAGGGGCGTGGCGTCACAGGATGAGTGCAGAGGCATTTTTACTTTCTAAGAGCCACCGTTTATACCCAGGCTGTTACATTTAATCACGTGGGTTGCCAACTACACATCGAAAACCTCGTCAACAATTTTTATTAAGGCCATATCTAATTATAAATGGCTATCACTGGCGAGCCAACATATTCTTTCATTGAGGAGATCAAGCATCACCGCATACAATTGTGCACATACCCTTGTCCTCAACAAGGTAAGTTGAGGCCGCAAGACTCACGCGCCAAGAATTGAATTTCTTTCTTTTTGGCCATGAAGATACACCCTCCATTTATCCTTCAGCGTACACATACAAAAGTACTTGTCATGGCCTCTTTCAGCTGCTAGATGACGCCTGAAAAGTGTGAAGTTGCCCACGAAGAGATTTGAATCCATGCAGGTCAATTTGGTCAATGAAAGTGAAGGAGTACCGGCAAGTTCGACAAATTCACTCATTTAGAAAATAGCTGGAAACCCACGAAATAGGAGCGCCTATACAGCATCTAACGCCAAGACGAGGCCGGAGCAGAGCTCATCTCATCATCATTGGCCACCTGTGGCCCACCCTGTCCCTGCCAACTTGCTCACCTCATCCGCCGCCTATCTGACCGCTTATGGCCTCTTGCTATGTTACGCTTGAAAAAAACAGCGCTAACTTAGGACATAGACTGAGACAGATCGGACGACACAGCGCTGTGTCATCCTAACTTTTTCAGTCTATGTCTTAAGTTTGCCCTGTTTTTTTCCAAACATGAATCACCAACTAGCCCGTTCGACCCCCCTTGTGCTTTATTACGCTCGCATGCATTACCTAACAAACCAATGGCTATCTTTTTCTGCACATTAGCATAGTGTTCACACTCTACCTAATTTTTGGTGTCAACAGTGTGAACGGAAGCTTATATGACATAAGCAGTATTCCGCCTCTTCTTTAACTGTAACAACCTTTAAGAAAAAAAGGTATTTTGAGAACGCATATATGCTTAAGCTGAAATTTTCTTGGCTGTGTTGCATTAACTAAAAGAGCAGAGATGTGAGAATGATTGCGGGAAGAAATAAGTTTTATTGCAAAATGTGTGAAGAAAACAAAAATCTGTGCCTCTTGTGCAATTTGTTTACAGGTGTATATTCAAGATTCTGGCACACGAAAGTCTCTGTGGACTTCATCTATGAGTCATTCGCATGGAAGACCTCTTTGTTCTCTCCTGTGCTTCACATAGAAATGTTCAAAATGGTGAGCTCAGTGTGCTGTGGCAGGCATAAAGGAATGAAGTCTCAATACCAATACAATAACTTTGCATACAGCTATCTGAAGAAAAGCAACAGCCATCGAAAACATGGAAAGCATAAGGAAATGTGTTATTCTATCCTTCGTTTCAGTTGCTGTTGCCTTTCTTCAGATGGCTGAATGCAAGGTTATTTATATTGCTGGCTGGTGGATTTTTTCGGGTGTATAATAACAATTCCCTCAAGTTCTTATCCTTTTTGATGACTTGCAAACAGCTATGAATCTCATGGTACATTTATTTGTAGCCTATTGAGTGAGGAAGCCTTGTGAAAATAAAAACAGCGTATCAAAATAGTGTTGACTGTAAAGGAAAACACATAACGAGTTTTCAGATTACTACAATATGAGGGTGTGGGTGACTCGCAGGGTTGTTGCATGTATACGGTGTTCTTTCATTGCACACAAATACAATGCCTTGACATATGCACTTTGATAAGTGCAGTTGCAAAAGCATTCCTTTAGTGAGATTTTAATGCAGTTAAATATTCTAAGGTAAAGTTAACCTTGAACCTTCGCCTACAATGTACCTTGTAGCAGTTGACTTCACTGCACCACAAGAAAAAAAATATTCAATAATTGTTTATACCCAACCGGATGGTACACCTGCCACCAAGCACCAAGACCCTGCTTCTTGCATTTGGTGGGGTAAGGCCGTAGTCAACCTATCTCCACAGTTCTGTTTTACTTCCTCCATCATTTTTATAGAGACGACCAATAAATATTAACTGTTACAAAAAGTTTATTTTGTACTAGTGATTTTTTTTGCATCTTTTACAGTCATACTTGAAACTTTATTTTGATAATTACAGCCCCGTGATGTCACGTATTTGAAAGTCTTTTCTCTTGTGTGTATGAAACTTGCATTGCACTAAAGCTCACGCACTATAGACAGTGTGTTGATTGTTTCCAGGTGACAGTGTGTACATTGGGCCTCTTTGACGCATCACTCCTATCCTAGGAAGTGATCTGCTGGGGAATGCTGCTGCAAGGTTCAAAATCCTTCACCTCTCAGGTGAAGTGCTTCTCAAGCAGCGAATCAGTCTTTGGAATGGTTGCATCGGAAGTCTTCACAGGTGTCAAGTGCTGTACATATGGAACAGGGTTCTTTTCAAAGGTGTCACACTTGCACTGTGAGACAAATTGCATGCATCCACACTCAGCTTCAGGACTCACTGCCATAGTTTTCACATGTAGTTATGTGATCAGTCTATGTGAACATTTTTTGTGCTTCAAGTTGGATTGCACACATCTAGAAAGCTGTTCAAGTCTATGCGTTTTGCGCTGGTCTTTAAACAGGACAAAATTTTACTTTCAGTTTGTCACTAGAGTATGTAATGAGAGGCTGGTTTGATGTGTAGACTAGGCTTTTCTCTAGTGCTGCAGTTCTTTACGCGACAGCAAACGTTCAAGAAACTTTTCTCCTACCATCTGCAAATTTGCCCGATGTGCGCTCAAACACATGCTTTAACGCTACTGAAGAGTTGCCAATTCTTGACTTATTGCCTTGTTGTGTGCTTCCTTTATGCAGAATGTGCATGTTACTTGGTGCTTCAGTGTCGTGAAGCAGAGGAAGTCGCCAAATATTTTTCTCCTGCCACCAGAGCTTTGAACAAGAACATCACAGTTTGCTTTGATTTCTGTTAAAAGTTTTTCTCCATGATGTGATTACTGCTTCAGTAAAATTTCTTGACATGCACAAAACATAGGAATGTGAATGCGGTCATTTACCACATCTTCCTCAGGGTGCAGTCTGATTTTGTAGGCAACTGTTCGTCCGATAGGAGGTCCCTAATGTGTCATTTGTGTGTGCCCAGAGCGCAAAGCAGGCTTTGTCCCCTGACAATTCATTGCCTCTGTGCCTGTTTTCTACCGTTGCTTTTACATGCTATATGTAGTGATACAGCAGTCCACAAGTTTTCCTCTGAGCGAAAAGTGAGCAACTCTCTCATATTTGCTATCTGCCAAACTTGTATGAATGAAAGAGAAGGCAGCTGTCTGCTTGTTCGACCAGTTTCGCCGTGTAAGGCCCGCTTTGATCAACCTTGTTGCTGGCACTTTGCTCCTTGGCTGCTGCTATTGCTTTTAGGCGAATTTGACAAAAGTCCCCAGACAATCTCTTCACCCTTAGTTCTTTTTGTATGACTGGGGCACCAATGGACGCATTGCTATTTTTTGGTTCAAAACAGGAATCTACTGGATTTGCCGCGTCTTGAAGTTGCAGTATTGATGCGCACATATACTACATCACACTTCTCTTACACGTTGCAACTTGTCTTGTTCCCGGAGAAATCTGCCTCTGTGACCCCGATGCGTGCGGGCTTTTACCACTTTTGTTTTTTTTTGGCAGTATAAAGACACAAATCGAACAAGAAATGTGGACAGCCAAAATCTTTGATAACACAGAGCAGCTCCGTAGCCAAGCGTTTGTGCTTCGTTAGCTTCGTCGTCTTCGCAAACTGAACTTTGTCACCTTCGTCATCTTCGGCTTTCTCTCCTTCGGTGGCACTGGCCGCTGGGGCATCAAACCCCAACCGTCTGTTTTACAATACCCCCGGGGTGAAAAGGCGCCATCCTGGCGGCCTAAGGGCACGAGATGATAACGGGGTCGTAGTAGTGTTTCAGGTGGTCAAAGTAGACAATTTCACGGCCGCGGCGGCGATGATCAGGCGAAAGCGTGAGGGGCTCGACGAGATAATTAGACTGTTTTAGCTGTGCGTACGCAAGTGCTTGCGTACGCAAAGCGCTACGGCGCTGCGTGCGTTACGCTGTCCGCTCCGAGGTATAGTTTTAGCTGGCCGTGCCGTAGCGTCCCTCAAGCGCACGCGTAAACAGTAGCGCCATCTAATGAAAAGACGTCAAAGCACATCAACTGTCGGTTGAATAAAATTTCATCCGTGATTATTGATAACTAGGGTGAGTGCATTGGGAGCCTTTTTTGTTCCAAGAAGAAAAACTATGCAAACCGAAGAAAATGAAAAAACTGACTTAAAGCTAGAAAACTGCTTCGCCAGGTGTTGTTGCTACGAGGAAAACACACTGCATTTAGTAGGCCTAGGGGCTTGAATATCGCCAAATTATCTGAAAAACAGGGGCTAGTTATCGCTTACACAGCTATGTGTGGGCAAGAGTACGCGAAATAAAACCGAACCGCTACCATTTGAGCGAGCTATTGCGTCGGAGAATCCAGCAGCCAGCGACATGTATTTATTCCGAAGCGGGTGAGCAGTGGCCGCAATCTTGCAACGTACGTAAGCCACGCAAGCGCCGCAACGCAAAGTCCGCTGGCAAGCGTACGCACGCAAGACTCAGGGCTTGCGCTTGCGTTATGCGCATGCGCACTACCGTCCCCGCAAACTCCTTGCGCACGCTAAGCCGATGCGTACGGACAGCTAAAACGTTCTATTAACTGGAGATATCTGCTGAACTACGCGATAGGGGCCCCGGTATTTGATCAGCAATTCTGTCGACTGGCCCAGGCTGGAGGAGGGCACCTAAAGCCAAACTAAGGATTCAGGAAGGTAAGCCGGGGGCAGACAGGTAGAAGTTACGCGGGCACTTTTCTGACCGTGCCGGTCGTGGGCAGGAAAGGAACGGGCTAGTTCACGGCATTCTTCGGCATGCGCAGCGGCTTGAGAGACGGTTGCAAATTCGGAGGAATCCGGGCGGTAAGGTAGTATGGTGTCCATCATTGAAGATGGCTCCCGGCCGTAGAGAATAAAATATGGGAAAAACGTGTAGTTGCTTGCGTTGAAGAATTGTAAGCATAGGTAACGAATGGTAGAATGCGGTCCCAGTTGGAGTGATAGGATGAAATGTACTTGGCCCTCATGTCGCCGAGGGTCCCGTTAACGTGCTCGGTCATGTTCTTCTGGGGATGGTGGGATGATGTTGTACGGGGAACGATGTGATACTCCCGAATAAAGGCGTCCAAGACGCCGATCAAGAATACGTGACCTCAATACTTGAGCAATTCCTGAGGCGCACCGAGGCGAAGAATGATGTTCTGAAGTATGAAACCGGCCACGTCGGAGGCCGTTGCAGCTGGTAACGGGGAAGTTTCCGCATAGCGCGTGAGATGATCTATGGCGACAATGATCCAACGGTGCCCGGCAGAAGTGCTAGGAAGAGGGCTATAAAGGTCGATTCCAACACGGTCGAAAGAGCACACATGATAAGGTAAAGGTTGCAGAGCAGCATCTGTGTGCTGTGGTGGATCCTTGCGACACTGGCATTCCAAGCAAGAGCGGACGTACTGGCGGACAAAACAGTACATCCCTTGCCAATAATACCGATGACGCCGGCGGGTAAAAGTTTTCAGAAGACCGGCATGAACGCATTGCGGGTCGTCATGATAATTGGCACAAATAGTGAAGCGGAGATGCCGTGGAATCACGAGCAGCCATTTGCGACCATCTGGTAGGTAGTTGCGACGGTACAGCAGCTGGTCAGGCACGACAAAATTATGAGCTTGACGACGGAGTGCTCTAGAAGGGGGCGTGCTGAGCGGTTGGCTAAGGCATCCACAATAGAAGCTATCCAAGGATCCTTGCGCTGCTCAGAAGCCATATCAATGGTATTAAAAGAAGACGTGAGGCTGGAAATAGAGGCTTGGTCGAGTTCAGAGGACACAGGGGAACGTGAGAGGGCGTCAGCATCGGAGTTTTTACGTCCGGAGCAGTAAATGACCTGAATGTCGTTATCTTGTAAACGGAGAGCACGAGCGAGGCGGTCGGAAGGATCTTTTAGTGAAGACAGCCAGCAAGGGGCATGGTGATCAATTATGACAGCGAACGGGCGCCCATATAAGTAAGGGCGAGATTTTGTCATCGCCGAAATCATCGCCAAACGTTCTTCCGTGACGGAATAATTAGTCTCCGCTGTTGTGAGTGCACGGCTTGCATAAGCAACGGCGTACTCATTGAAGCCAGGTTTTCTCTGAGCAAGAACGGCACCCAGACCAATGCCGCTGGCGTCCCTGTGGAGTTCTGTAGGGGCGGAAGGGTCGATATGGCGCAAGATCGGAGGGGAGGAGAGAAGTTGGCGCAGCATTGCAAAAGCTTCGTCGCATGCAGTGGATCAAGCCGGTAAGTCGTGGCCGCCGGCGAGGAGTTGTGTCAGTGGAGCGATAATGGGAGCAAAATTCTTGACGAACCGACGAAAGTACGAGCAAAGTCCAATAAAGCTTCTGAGTTCTTTCAGGGAGGAGGGCTTCGGGAAATCAGCAACTGCTCGGAGTTTGGCAGGGTCCGGGAGGACACCATCCTTGGACACGACGTAGCCTAAGATAGTCAGCTGTCGAGTGCCATATTGACACTTCTTCAAATTAAGCTGCAGGCCAGCGTCGCTGAGACAATGAAGGACATCTCAAGACGAAGAAGATGAGAGGAAAAATCCTCGGTGAAGACGAAAACATCGTCCAAGTAGCAGAGGCATACGTGCCATTTCAGCCCGCGGAGGATGTTCTTCATCATGCGCTCGAAAGTTGCAGGCGCGTTGCAGAGACCGAAGGGCATCATATTAAATTCATACAGCCCATCAGGCGCAATGAAAGCGGTTTTCGGGCGATCAGCTTCGGCGATCGGCACCTGCCAGTAGCCAGAGCGCAGGTCCAACGAAGAAAAGTACTCCGCCCACTGCAGGAAATCAAGGGCGTCATCTATAAGAGGCAGGGGGTAAACGTCTTTCCGAGTAATTTTGTTTATCCAGTGGTAGTCTACGCAGAATCTAATCGAACCGTCCTTTTTCTTGATGAGTGCAACAGGAGAAGACCACGGGCTTTGAGAAGGTTGGATCACCCCACGGTGTAGCATGTCGCTCACCTGATCATCAATGATGCGGCGCTCAGCGGAGGAGACGCGGTAAGGGCGCTGCCGCAAAGGTCCATGCGTTGCAGTGTAGATATGGTGGCGAACCGCTATTGCACGACCCAAAGAGTCTTGGTTAGAATTGAAGGACGCGCGGAAGCGCTGAAGCAAGGCGACAAGTTGGGCGCGTTGGATAGGTGGAAGAGCGGCATCGACGCAATGGGCAAGTCGGTCGGGTGAGGTCTGGTCAGCTGCGTCGATAGGAGAAGTGAGGGCGTTTATGTCATGCGCGGGACGGTAAACAAGAACACAAGAAGCGTCGTCGAGATCGATGACATCAACAGTGCCAAGCGGTTCTCCCCTAAGTGGTCGGGATAGGCAACGGGTTCGCAACGTACAGGGCGCTACAAACACAAGAAATTGTGAGCACAGCATGCGGTGCATGACAGATTTGTGGCGCGCACAAAGATCTGAGGGCGAATAAAGGTCAGCAGCGTCAGAGAGTGCAGCACAAGTAAAGGGCACAAGAACAAAAGAGAAAGCCGGCACGTCGGTGTCGTCAGCGGCGAGAATATGCGCGGTGGTAGCAGGGGAGGTGTCTACAAGAGCATCACACAGCAGCGACAAATCAATTTGAGCACGTGCACAGTCGATGATTGCGTGATGCGCCGACAGAAAGTCCCACCCGAGGATGATGCCGTGAGAGGTATGGGCGAGAAAGAACAACATAGAGGTGTAGGGAAGGTTTTGGATGATAAGGCGAGCGGTGCACGCTGCGAAAGGTCGAATGGGGTCAGCGCTGGTGGTTCGAAGAGAAATTTTAGAAAGCAGCGTCGTAACTTTTTTTAGTTTGCGGCACAAGTTGCGACTAATGAAGGACAAGGCAGCAACAGTGTCACTAAGCGTATGAACAGGAACACCTTCAACCAGCACTTCAATAACGTTCACAGGAGCAGCAATAGGGCTTAAGACGGTCATTGACGGCGCAGTTCTTGCCTCCGGAACTGCGGCGCCAAGTTTTCCGCTTGGAGGGGTGGGGACCGGCGGAGCATAGGAGAGACCGAACGGCGGCAAGGAGACGGCGACCGGAGGGTTCGGTGGTAGGAGTCGGAGCGATACGTAGAGTGATGCTGGGGCAGAGGAGAAGACAGGTGCGGAGGGCGTAGGAACGTCGTACGTCGGCGCTCGCCCATAGTCGTGAGGGCGGGACCCGCGCGTGCGGCACCAACGGGCCACATGAAAAGCGAGACCGCAAGTATAGAGAATCGGGCGGTTATCTTGTGTGCGCCACGTTTTCATAGGGCGTGGAGCGGTGCAAGGCAAAGGTTGGTGAGTGAGTGGCATTGTAGGGGCGAGCGACGCATGAGGGAAGATGGTGCCAGGTGGCGCATAGGCCGGAACAACCGGCTGAGGTCGTGGCCGTACTACAGCTTCAGCATATATCAGCGGTGCAGTCACCACAGGGCGTGGACTAGCGGGCGGCAGGACCTCTGCAACCTGCTCCTGGGAGACACGCTCCATGAAAGGCGATAGCGCTGCGTTGGAGCGGGTTGGCAGGTAACCAACAATAACTGGCGGGGGACCTCCTCCCGCACAAACTGCTGGATGTGCTGGAGGAGCGACTGTTGGTCCAGAGCACCGTCTCCTGGGAGAGCCAAGTTGGAAGGTGTGGCTTCCTGAAAGCCAGCACGTCGGGTAGAAAGGCGCTGTGTGCGTAGCTCATCAAAACTTTGGCAGTAGCCGATGACACCGGAGACAGTCTGGGGATCCCTGGCGGCGAGCATCTGGAAGGCATCATCCTCAATGCCTTTTATAATGTGCTTGATCTTATCGGCCTCGCTCATAGAAGGGTTGATACGCTTGCAGAGGTCGACATCTTCTATATACCTGGTGAAGTTATCACCGGGTTGCTGGGCCCGACTTCGCTAGCGTTGTTCGGCGCGAAGCTTGCGCACTGCAGCACAGCCAAAGACCTCTGTCAGGTTGGTTTTGAGAGCTGCCCAGCTAGAGATGTCAGCCTCGTGGTTTCGGAACCAGAGATTGGCTACGTCGTTCAAATAAAAGATAACGTTGGACAGCTTGACGCTGTCGTCCCACTTATCTTATGCGCTTACGCGTTCATAGGAGGCGAGCCAGTCTTAGACGTCTGGGTAACGCATCTCATGCAGCGCACCCCGCCTCGCAATTAGAGCCCAGTACTAAGTCCTGGCCGTCGGGTTTTCCTGGAGCCCTCGGGAGAAACAGAGACTTGCGCTAGCCGACGTCAGCAAGGCTAGGCGCCGGAATTCGGACTCCTGCCTCAGGGATCGCAAACATCTAGGACCAACGCCACCATGTCATCCCAGTCACAACAAACCGACCCCGCCATTGCGCCGAGGATCGTCTACGTGCCTGTCACGCTAAGATCTGTCGCCCTGTTCCGTGTCGATGGACTTGATGATGTTGAAGACTGGCTCCAGAAGTATAAACGGGCAACTCGACATAATGGGTGGACACCCGACCAATGTCTGCAGATCCTGTACTTCTCCTTAGAAGCCACAGCGAAATACTGGTTCGAGAACTACGAGGCTTCGCTAACATCATGGAAGACGTGCAAGAGCGAACTGGTATGCACATTCGCAAACCAGCACCGGCGACAGCATGCTGAAGATCTGCTCCACACTCGTATCCAGGCTCCCAACGAGAGCGTGAGAAGATTCATTGAAGACGTACTGCGTCTTAGTGCCGCGCTGACCCTCGGGCTACTGAAGAGAAGAAGGTGCGGGCCTTAATGAGGCGTGTCCAGAATGACATCTTTGGAGGCCTCATCCGCAATCCTCCTACCAAAGTGGCCGAATTCGTCGCCGAAGCTACCAACATCGAGCACGCATTGGCGACAAGAACCAGTCACTTTCAGCGACTGAGCGCCCTTCCTATCATCTCAAGTCTTGCTTCGTCTGGCCTGAGCGGTGTTGGCCTCGCCTATGTTCGCGAAATTTTTTGCGACGTCATCCGAGAAGAGCTCAAAAGGCTGTTCCCAGCTTCTGAACAGCCTACATCTGTCTCCATCGCGAGGGCTGTTCGGGACGAACTGCGACACGCGCTGGCATCCGAAGACGTACCCATTGTAGCTTCAGCCGACCAACCATCTCTGAGCTACGCCGCCGCCGTCCGTCGTGCACCTCCCGTACATCGTCAGTACCAGGCCGCTTCCGATTCCGGCTCTCGATGCCACGAGTTCGTGCCCCCGTCTGATGCACGCCTGGAACCGCTGGGCCGCAGGAAAACCGACATCTGGAGGACTGCAGACCGGAGGCCGATGTGTTTCCACTGCGGTGAGCCTGACCACATGCACCGGTACTTTCCGTGCCGCGAACTCGGCCTTCGAGGTTTCCACCGGGCTGATCCGCGCCCCCGCCACGGTTAACACCTCCGCGAGATACAGGACTACCTTCGGCGATCTCCATCGCCAGTGCCAGCTTCATATCGCACATCCTGGTCGCCGCCCCCTCGCCGATCATCACCCCCTTCTCGCGGATCTCGCCTTGAGAGCCTTTCGCCAATTCGGGAAAACTAAGTACGGGGACGCCTGGAGGTGGCGTCGCTCGTGTTGCACGCAGTAAAGAACCTCCGCCTACGTTGGAATTTCCCCGCTCGACTGATGGCACCCTTGGAAGCGAAGACTGTTCTGTGGCCTCTAGCAATATACACGTTTTAATCGACGGTCGTGACATAACGGCGCTTGTCAACACCGGTGCCTATTACTCGGTCTTCAGAGGCAACTTCTTTCGTCGTCCTCGCAAGATTACCACCCAGTGGGACGGCCCGCCCATACTTACCGCGGGAGGCCACCTCGTATACCCTGTTGACAAGTGCACTGCCCGCGTTGAGATTCACGTTGAGACGTGCCCAGCCGCATTCGTGATGTTGGAAAATTACTCCAAATATGTTATTCTTGGCATGGACTTTCTCCGTGAGTATGGCGCTGTAATCGACGTAGGGAGGAACAAGTTGACCCTCCGCGCACGTTCTTCGTCGCCAATATCTCCTAGGACCCCTCGCGCTGCGATGAAAGTTGATGCCGACCATGTTCACTTCCCGCCGTTGTCGACAGTTTTTATTCCGGTCCGAGCCGATGTAACGCATGTGACGAAGGCGTTCTGGAAGGAAGTTTCCAGATGCTACTTACGCGGGGCATTCTTTTAGCGCGAGGGATCGCCAATGTTCCACGTGGCCGTGCCAACATTTTAGTGACCAACTTCAAGAACGAGTCGCAGCACCTCACGAAAGGGGTAGTTATAGCTAAACTGGATGAACTTAGCGACGTTCGCGAAGCTGTTGCGCTGCCTGAGGAGGAGGCCCCGCCTGGGTCATGTGACCCTACAACGTTGGCAATGGATATCGATCCCAAGCTTGAGGCTTCCCACAAACGCGAACTGCTTTCTCTTTTGCATCGGCACCACAACTGTTTCGCGACGACATCCCGAGCTCGCCAGACGCCCGTCGCCAAGCAACCTAGTTACATTTGTCAAAAGCAAGACTAACCGTTTTTCTTTGCGATACAAAACCCTGTTCATCGGTTCCCGACGATATATCTTCGACGAACCATCGCAATCTGTAAAAGAGATACCATAGCGGTTGCTGCGCCGCCAGCCCCCAGCCGCTGATGTACCTGCCACCCCCCAGCCTAATCTTTCCTTTTCGGCGATTTTCACAAATATACGTAGTTTTCTTCCGAAACGCGAAATCATCTCCAATCTTGTGTGTTCATCTGCTAGTAACTTGCTGATACCGAAACACGGCTCACTAATGGCATCACCGATACTGAAATTCTTGCTGACTTACCGAATTTTAACCTTTTTCGCAAAGATCGCACATCCGCTCGAGGTGGAGGCGTTTTCATCGCAGTTAGCAATCAGTTCTCGTGTACAGTTATTAATATTCCATCAGACCTTGAGATAGTATGGCTACTTTGTCGCGCTGCGCCCCAAACCGTACTGCTGGGCGTTTGTTATAGAACGCCAAATACCAACTCCGATTTCTCTCGAATTCTTAACGACGTGATCAGCCAATTAACGAGGAAATACCCAAAAGCGCATATCATTCTTTTCGGAGACTTCAATTTTCCAGAAATCAACTGGCAGACACAGACAGCAGTAGGCAACAGGGAAGCGAATGATTTTATCGAGGTCTGCCTAAACTTCAACTTAACTCAAGTGGTATCTGAACCGACCCGCGGTGCAAACATCCTAGATCTAATCCTGACTACCCACCCGGAAGCCCTCTCATCTATCACTTACCTACGCGAAATCAGCGATTATAAAGTAATCCCCGCCACATTTGAGTTCCACCCATCACGACGCCAGAATCAAAACAAAACTATTCGCCTCTACGACAAAGGAAACTATGAAGCCTTTAGTCTTGAATTAAACCAATATCTCACAACATTTGAAGCATCTTTTCACGATAATTGAGTAATTGACAATTGGTTCCGTTTTAAGAAAAAGGTTACCGAACTAACCGATAGATACATCCCAAAATAAGCTTCCACTCGGACCGCCAGAAACCATGGTATACCAAAACGATAAAAAGACTCGGCAATAAAAAGAAGCGCCTTTTTCGTGCGGCAAAATTAAAGCAATACGACGAGTGCGCATGGGAAAAATACTATACAGCCGAACGCACCTACCTATCAGAAATTCGCAACGCAAAATACTCTTTCCTTCACAACGACCTCCCCAAATTGTTGACTTCCAATCCCAGAAAGTTTTGGCAGGTCATAAGTGAGCACCCGGCACATACCATCGCTCTAACTAAAGAGTCTGGAGAGGAAGCTGATGACATTGAGTGCGCTGACATTTTTAATAGCGCCTTTTCATCTGTGTTCACTAATGAAATTCACCCACCAACTGCAACTTTCGCCGTCAATATAGAGTCCAGCATGCCTGCTATCGCGTTTTCTGAAGCCGGCATTTCCTCGCTCATTGAACACCTTAAAACTTCATCATCGGCCGGCGTCGACGAAATTAACTCCAAAATACTGCGCAACACTAAGAATATTTCTGCAATGTACTTATTGTTATTGTTTTCACAGTCGCTTTCTAGAGGTTCCATTCCGGATGACTGGAAAGTGGAAAAGGTCAATCCAGTCTTTAAGTCCGGTAACAAAGATTCTCCTTTAAATTACCGTCCGATATCATTAACCAGCATACCTTGCAAAATCATGGAACACGTCATCTATTCTCAAATCATGGACCTTCTTGACGCTATCAACTTCCTTCATCCCTCACAACACGGGTTTCGCAAGGGTTTGTCATGTGAAACTCAACTGGCCGTCTTTCTTCACGACGTTCACTCTAACCTCGACCTAAATTTACAAACTGACGCTATTTTTCTAGACTTTGCTAAAGCATTTGATAAAGTTCCCCACAGGCGTTTACTGCTAAAACTAACCATGCTAAAACTGCATCCTAACGTCTTATTGTGGATCGAAGAATTCCTTTCTAACCGCTCCCAGTTTGTTCTCGCTAACAGCCAGAGTTCCAACCCTCTTCCAGTAACATCAGGCGTACTCCAAGGTTCTGTACTTGCTCCCCTCCTATTCTAAATCTACATAAACGACTTACCCTCAAACCTGGTTTGCAATGTTCGTCTGTGTGCAGACGACTGCGTTATTTACCACACGATTTCCAACACCTTTGACCAATCACAGCTCCAAAACGACATTGACACAGTGCATGCCTGGTGCGATGACTGGCTAATATCGCTTAATCCTAATAAATGTAAACTCGTATCTTTTCACCGCCGGCGTAACCCCCATATTTTCCCTTACTCCGTTGCTAACGTTCCACTAGAATCTGTATACTCATACAAGTAACTAGGTGTCACCTTATGCCAGGATCTCTCTGGCGCTCTCATGTAACGAACATCGTCGCATCAGTTAACCGGTCATTGGGTTTTTTGAAACGTAATCTACGGCAAGCCCCTCAAAGTATTAAACTTCTCGCCTACCAATCACTCATTCGACCAAAACTAGAATACGCATCTGCTATCTGAAGCCCGCCACAAGCATATCTCATCAGTTCACTAGAATCTGTCCAAAATCGCGCCACGAGGTTCATTCATTCTGCCTATTCATACGACATCAGTGTATCGTCACTTAAACGACAATCAGGTTTATCAAGTCTTGCCCATCGTCGTCGCATTGCTTCTCTTAATCTGTTTCATAAGTTTTTTTACAGTTCCCTCGGACAACCACCCTACATCACACCGCCCGCTCGCATATCTCATCGCACCGGCCATCCACTGCAAGTGTCATGCCAACGCACCCGCACCGTCACTTTTCCGCATCCTTTTTTCTTCGCACTGCTAAAGACTGGAATGGCCTTCCCCACGACGTTGATGCCATCACCTGCCAATCAAGTTTTGTGAACAATTTAAATATGCATTTCATAAATATCATGTAAGCAATCATATTCAACCTATATTTGTACTCCCACCCCTTATGTAACACCCCCAAAGTGGGGTCTTTAAAGTAATAAAGTGAATTGAAGTGAAGTGAATTATTGTTGATACCCCGACGCCGCCGATTCGCCAACCGCCGTAACGCGTTTCCTTGAAGGAGAGGAAAACCATACAAGAGCAAGCTCGCGAAATGATTTACGATGACGTCATCCAGCCATCCAACAATCCGTGGGCCGTCCCTGTAGTACTGTCAAGAAAAAAGACGTGACACTTCGATTTTGCGTCGACTACAGGCGATTCAATAAGGTGACTAAGAAGTACGTGTATCCATTACCTCGCATCTACGACACTCTCGACCGTCTCCGTCATGCCCGCTATTTTTCGTCTATCGACTTGAAGAGTGGATACTGGCAGATTGAAGTGGATGATCGCGACCGCGACAAGACCGCATTTATAACACCGGATGGACTCTACGAGTTTAAGGTCATGCTGTTTGGCCTGTGTACAACGCCCGCGACATTTCAATGAATCATGGATACTGTGCTCGCCGGGCTGAAGTAGCAGACGTGTCTCGTGTATCTGGAGGACGTTGTCATCTTCTCCAGCACTTTCGCTTACCATCATGTGCGCCTTGAAGTGGTTCTTCAAGCTCTTCTGACCGCAGGACTCACGCTCAAGCCTTCGAAGTGCCGCTTCGCGTACATTGAGCTGAAGTTCCTAGGCCATGACATCAGCCAAAGTGGTGTGAAGCCAGATCCAGAGAAAACGGCTGCCGTAGAGTGCTTCCCTCCACCATCTGACAAGAAGACTTTCCGCAGCTTTCTCGGCTTCTGCGCGTACTTCAGACGTTTCTTTCGCAACTTCGCCCAGATCGCAGCGCCACTTTACCGCCTTAAGAAGGATAGCGTCGCCTTTGAGTGGACCGAGGAGCAGCAATCAGCATTCCGCCAATTAAAGCACGCCCTTGCAGCGCCTCCCGTACTAGGCCGTTTCGATTAAGACGCCAGCAACCAAGAACTAGCGGCAGTGCTTGTGCAATTTAAGGACGGCGCCTAGCCGGTTATTGCCTACGCCATTCGAGCTCTTTCGAAGGCGGAGGGCAATTACTCGACAAATGAAAAAGAGTATCTCGCTGTCAACTGGGCGATCACCAAATTCCGGCCCTATCTGTACGGTCGCACTTTTCGCGTCGTTACCGACCACCATTCGCTGTCCTGGCTCGCCAATCTCAAGGATCCCGCAGGCCGCCTTGCTTGGCGGAGCCTGCGGCTACAGGAGTACGACGTCACCATCATCTACAAATCCGGCCGCAAACATAATGATGCTGACTGTTTGTCTCGAGACCTCGTGAATCCGGCGCCAGAGGGCCATAATGACGACGACGACGACGGCTTCCTTGGGGCATTGGACGCGGCAAATATGGCTATCGGCAACGCAATGATCCTCAGATTCGTCAGCTGATGGCACACCTGGAAGGCCACGAAGACGTGCTGCCCCGCGTTTTCCTGCGTATTCTGCCGACGTTTCGGATTCTGCACGTCGTATTGTACAAGCAGAACTTCGACAGCAGCCCGAAGTCATGGCTCCTTGTCGTGCAAGAAGACTTGCGCGCTGAGGTGGCTGAAGCTTGTCAGGGTGATCCTACAGCTGGTCAACTTGCCTACAGCCGAACACTTGCACGTATTCGAGAAAAGTATTATTGGCCGCAAATTCCTAAGCATGTCGGTCACTACGTAAAAACTTGTCGACAGTTTCAAAGGCGGAAAAGACCTTCTACACGATCAGCTCGAATTCTCCAGCCGCTCGACCCACTGCATGCTCCATTCCACACAACTGGAATGTATTTTCTCGGCCCATTTCCAACGCAGAAGTCGGGTAACAGGTACATTATCACAGCCACCGACTACCTAACCAGATACGCCGAATCTAGAAAACTTCCGTCAGCGACGGCTGCTGAGGCAGCTCAGTTTTTTATTGAGTGTATTGTGCTCCGTCACGGTGCCCCTGCCGTTTTGACCACTGACCGGGGTGCCGCGTTTCTGGCACAGCTCACACAGGATGTCCTCTGTCTCAGCTGCACCAGCAACCGGCGAAATACGGCGTACCACCCGCAAACCAATGGGCTGACGGAGAAGCTGAACAAGACGATGGCTGACAGTGTCGCCATGTATGTGGACGTCGCCCATCGCAGTTGGGACGAGGTACTGCCCTACGTTACACTCGCGCATAATACCGCTGTCCAGGAGACGACAGGTATGTCCCCTTTCTAACTGGTGCATGGCAGTCAGGTCAACACCATGCTTGACGCTATGTTGCCACACCAGCCGTCTGTCGACGTAGTCGATGATGCCCGTCTAGTCCGCGAGCGCGCGGAGGAAGCTCGGCAACTCGCTCGACTCCGCCTCCAGCACCAACAGTGTACAGACGGTCGTCGGTACAATCTCCGTCGACGTGACGTCCACTTTTACCCTGGGGACAAGGTCTGGGTGTGGACGTCGGAACGCCGTTGAGGTGTCTCTGAGAAACTCATGAAGCGCTACTTTGGCCCATATACGGTTCTTCGTCGCATCGGAGACCTGAACTACGGGGTGCTACCCGGAGGAATGCGACCGTCATCTCGTCGTTCCCCCCGCCCTGAAATTGTGCACGTTGTCCGGCTTAAGCCGTATTACGCACGATAATCGCCTGCATTTATCACTGCCTTCTACACCAGCCAGCAAGATTTCTGGGCCCCTGTGTCCCTGTGTGGCTTTCCGCCAAGTGTTTTTTGCTATCGGGTTAGCATCGGGACGATGCTTCTTTATAGGGGGAGGTAGTGTAGTGAAGAGAAAGTTAAAGCGCGATTGCTGCGTGCCGACGACGACGCTGCTGCTGGCGGACCTGCCTGTTCGTGTGTTCTTGTGCTCCTGCTATCACCACCTGTGCTCGCCGCCGGCGTCTACGTCAAGCAAGCCGTGACAGTATGCGCTTACGCGTTCATAGGAGGCGAGCTAGTATTCGACGTCGGTGTCTTCCATGATGCTGAAGATCGCAGGGTCGCGCTGACGCACGGGACCGGAACAGACGAGGGCGGCGGGAACAGTTGGGCCAGACTGGGCTGGAGTGTCAGTCATCGTGCTAAAGCCTGGTAAGCGGCGTAGGTCTTCAGGTCCGTAGGTCCGTAAGGATGGTAAGCATGGTACATACCCAAGCAGGGGATTGGCCAAGGTTCAGTAGATAATTCAAATGAGGTATTTGCGCGGGGAGATATAGTCGTGAGATGATTGAATCAAGACAGAAAATAGAAAAATGTAATGAATTAAAGAGATATGAATTACCAGGAATAGAATCGATCATTTTAGGACATGCGACAAATTTTTTTACACAGCTAACAAGGTAATCGATCAGTTGCACTTATGTAATCATGAAGGTAGCCGCAGACACTGCTTAACGGGAATCTTTTTGCGCTCGCACCGAAAGAGAGAGTAACTGGAAGAGACAGAGGGAAACCTAACCTCGAAAGAGGGACCTCCAAATGCTGTTTTCTCTAACTGCGAACCACCGGCAAGAGAGGAGAAAATAATCTATTATTTCAACTTGCCCACATATTACACAAAGGTTTGTCGCAGCGAACCCACATCTGCATAAGCATAAAATTGAGGGATTCTGCATCGCAGAAGCGTCATTGACACCTCATAAAGCCTTGATTTGCACCACCAGATATTTAATGGGAAATTTAAGTGGTTAAAATCCACGCTATTGAGCAATGAATCACTCAAGTTGGCTGAAATATGTTGGAAGCGCTGGAAACGTGAAGTTTCTAACAGAATGAGGTGAGGGACGGAATAAATTTCAGGAGCGCTGAGAGCTGATCTTTCCAATAAATCAGCCACCTCGTTAAAATAGACGCCCGAATGCCCAGGTACCCAGACAAAGCGGATCTCAAGCACTGTGCGCGGAAAAAGAACCTAAGCGAACAATTAAACAAAGATTTTCCAGAATTTTGGAGCGAGACTAGAATTGAAAGGCAGTCTGCAAGAATAAGAACCCGTGCTACATGCCTAAGAAGTTTGAGAAGAGCCAGACCAATAGCCAGAAACTCTGCGAAGAATATAGAAGTATAATCTGGGATACGAACGGAATAGGTCCAAGCCAGCTCCTGCGAATATATCCCAACCACCGCCTTCTCTCAGCTGCCGGAGGCATCAGTGGAGATAACAGTATGAAGAGGAAAATTCTTTAGGTGTTCAGAAATGAGACCATTTACGATATCTGAGGGCATATGTTTCGCATGGGACGAGACAATATAGTCATAATAGAAGACGGGGTCAGCCTGCGTATCTTCAACTTGTTGCAAGGAGATCAGATTAACCCGAAGCGGGGCTAACAGAATCTGGGCGAACCTGACTTGCGGAAGCTGATAGCGCGTCCAATGATTAGTGAAAAGCAGGTGTGGTTGGGATAGAAAAATGGGACTACTCACGCCGGGAGCCGGGTCAAAGGACCTGAGGAAAGTACACACTGTTAGGAGTAGGAAGCGTGAAAAGAGATCGGGGATACGGGCTTCCAGATAAAGGACAGCGTTTGAAGCTGATTTTGGGAGCCCGAGGCATAGCCGTAGGGCACGCCTTTCTAGTAAAGCTAATGGCTGCAGATTGTAGTTTGCGCTACCAGAGAACAAGACACAACCAAATTCCAGAATCGGTCTCATATAAGCCTTATAGTGCAACAGTAACGTGTCACGACGCGTGCCAAACTTTTTATTGCGAACTCGTGTCTACCGGCCCAGAGCACGTTCCCATTTAATAACATTTTTCTTAATATGGTGTCTCCAGTCCAAACTTTGATCATAAGTAACGCCTAGGTATTTAACCGACTGCACCTGCGGCATTAGGTTGGAGCGGTATTCTAGCGAGATGTACAAAGGAGTGTCGGGCGGAAATACCAGCACGCCACATTTGCTGACATTAAGTGATAAATTAATTTGGTTCAACCAAACTTGAATAGCATTCAGGTATGTCTGCAAACACTCATATAGTGCATGAATATCATTTGCTGATGTTAAAAAAGCTATATCATCTGCTTATACATAAACTGTAATTTTTGGGTGAATAGGTATGTCCCGAAACAATATGTTGAAAAGCAGTGGAGACAAAACAGATCCTTGCGGCACACCTCTTGATTGAACATAGGTATTAGAACAGAAAGATCCGTATGTACAGAAGAAAAAATCAATCTTTTAAAAATTTACAAATCCAAGCATAGATGTAGTGCGGTGGATGTAGCTGAGCAATATTGTTAATAAGGACCGTGTGTTCAACGCTGTCATAGGCTTTAGCAACATCAAGCGTCACCAAGGCCGCAACTTCTCTCTTGATTACTGAGAGTCGTATTCGGCTCTAGAGATCCACATGCGCGGACCATTTGGAACAACCGCGACGAAAGTCAATCTGTTCGGAGCTGAGACCGTTAACGTGATGAACATGCTCTGTGAGGCGACTGTGTACTACTCTTTCTATGACTTTTACTAAATTTGAGGTTAAAGCAATGGGCCGAATATAGTCTAAATTAAATCCATTCTCTGCATTTTTCAAAATCAAAATTATGTTCGCAATTTTTCAACTGTGAGGAATGCAAGAGTTTTCCAATGAGGCATTTATAATATCTAGAAGGTTAGTTGGAAAGTCTTGCGCTAAAATCTTTAACATGCCCACAATAACCCCATCAGATACCGGGGCAGCAGACTGCATCGAGGAAACAATTGGGAGGAGTTCCGACACATCCACCTCAGGATAGACCGAGCTGGGGGTGAGAGTGTGCAAAGGTTTCGTTTTCTGCACTTATAAACGTAAAGCCAGCCCCTGAGCGATACGTTCAAGGTGTTGCTTAGCTTCCTGCGGAGACAATACCTTTAGACAATACACAATACCATGCGGTTGGAGGCCGGAGATTTGTTCTTCTGCGCCATGAATCTATATAGAGTTGACGAAGAAGAAGGAACGCCGACTAAAGAAAACAAAAAACAAAAACAGACGTTTCGGCTCCCGTACGGGAGCCTTGTTCACATTGAAATGAAGCAAGCAGCTCAGTGGCATTACATATGCTTGAAAAGAGGGCGCAGGGAGCGTGCGTAGATTGGGTTAAGATTTCCATCGTTGCGGTTGAGGGTGTGACTAGTAGTTTGGTTGATTAATGGATTCCAAGTGCAGGCGAGGGTATAGCTTCTTTTCCGTTGAAAGCACGTGTGCCCGACCCCAGTCGATATCATGGCCTGTAGATACTGCGTGCTCGGCGATAGCATTTGAATCCATTTTTTTTGTTACGTACATCGTTATTATGTTCTTTTAGCCGCCTCTCGAAATTTCCGGTTTCGCCAGTGTATGCGTAGTCACAGTCGGAACAAGGAACCTTGTACACTACGCCTGGATATTTTTCTTTGGGAAGGGGGTCATTGACATTTACCAACGCATGGCGCAGTTTTCTTGTCGGAACGTGGGCGATATGAACACCAAAGGTGCGCATGATGCGTGCTAAAGCCTCGCTTAGTCCGGGAGCATAAGGCACGGCAGCACGTTTCAAGGGTGACAGAGGAGTATCGCTTGCTGGGCGACATAACTGTTTTTCCACAGATTGAACAAATGAGGTCGGGTAGTTGTTGCTTGAAAGTTCTTGTCGTACAGTTTGAAAATCAATGGTCTGGTCTTCAAGGGAGCTGCAGATGCGTTGCGATCGTTTGAACAAGGACATAGCGACTGATTTGTTCTGTGTAGCAGGGTGAACCGAATTAAAGTTAAGGTATCTTCCGGTGTGGGTCGGTTTTGTATAAACGCTGAAACTGAGCTTATTGCTGTCCCGCCTTATCGCAAACGATCGCAACGCATCTGCAGCTCCCTTGAAGACCAGACCATTGATTTTCAAACTGTACGACAAGAACTTTCAAGCAACAACTACCCGACCTCATTTGTGCAATCTGTGGAAAAACAGTTATGTCGCCCAGCAAGCGATACTCCTCTGTCACCCTTGAAACGTGCTGCCGTGCCCTATGCTCCTGGACTAAGCGAGGCTTTAGCACGCATCATGCGCACCTTTGGTGTTCATATCGCCCACGTTCCGACAAGAAAACTGCGCCATGCGTTGGTAAATGTCAATGACCCCCTTCCCAAAGAAAAATATCCAGGCGTAGTGTACAAGGTTCCTTGTTCCGACTGTGACTACGCATACACTGGCGAAACCGGAAATTTCGAGAGGCGGCTAAAAGAACATAGTAACGATGTACGTAACAAAAAAATGGATTCCAATGCTATCGCCGAGCACACAGTATCTACAGGCCATGACATCGACTGGGGTCGGGCACACGTGCTTTCAACGGAAAAGAAGCTATACCCTCGCCTGCACTTGGAATCATTAATCATCCAAACTACTAGTCACACCCTCAACCGCAACGATGGAAATCTTAACCCAATCTACGCACGCTTACTGCGCCCTCTTTTCAAGCATATGTAATGCCACTGAGCTGCTTGCTTCATTTCAATGTGAACAAGGCTCCCGTACGGGAGCCGAAACGTCTGTTTGTGTTTTTGTTTTCTTTGGTCGGCGCTCCTTTTTCTTCGTCAACATGTTTGTCCCCGACCAGACGAGTTTTCGTCGAACTCTCGACTTCATCTATATAGAGTCTTCCTATTCTGAGGTTTCGAGAGATACGTGTTTAAATTTTAATTATAATCCTCCTTTGCTTTTTTAACAGTTCTTTTGAAAGATGCAGAGTAGAACTTATACTTTATCCAATTAGCTGGACTCTGATTATAGGAAAGGCTTTTCCATGCTGCTTTTCTAAGGGGATAAGCTTTCTCACACTCCTCCGTCCACCTAGGAGACGGCTGTCTGGCAGGAGCAGTAGCGCACACAAAGAATACAGAGCTCTCAGCAGCATCTTGCAGAAAGGAAATTGCCCGCTGAGCTCTTTCTCCTCAACCTGAGCTATGGAGGTAAGCGAGGCAGATATCAATTTTTACTACGTAACGTGATTTACAAATTTCATGATTACACCACCTTTTCTGAGGAGAGGACATAATAGGACATAATATTGAAAAGCGGTAACTAGATGTACCTGAGTCTACTGTTGACCGTGCAGAGACTCCTACTCCACGAGATGCTAATGTTAAATCTATGACTGAACGAGAAACTCCAAGCATAAAGGTTACTTTTCCGGAATTGCAGCAGCGCACTGCATCCATAGACATCCATGACCAGAGAAGCTGGCCGCAGGAGTAAACGCGACTACCCCAGACACTGTGGTGCGAATTAAAACCCCCTGCGATGACTGTGTTGTTTGCTCCGCTCATTAAGGTATCCAAACAGTCTGTCCTGTGAACACCTACAGGAAAACAGACGTTAGCAATAGCTACTATGGCGCACTGTGGAAGGGAGATTTCAACCGCCAATAACTCACAGTCAGGGAGCATAACTTTCTGCGAGATTGATGCCCGGTGAAATATTTTTGTAGAGATCATAGTTATTAACCCACCACCAGGTCATTATTGCGGTATACCCTGAAAACACGAAATTTTTTCATCGAAAATTAGTTAAGTGGAAAGAGCCACGTTTCTTGCAAAATCACAATATCTGGATTATGTTTATGAAGAAATATTTCAAGATCCGTGAGAGAAAAAAGTACGGAACGACAATACCATTGCAGAACTTTCAGACCCGCCATGATTACTGACTGATGAAAGAGGCAGCAACAGCCTCCTTCAGCACATCAGTCTGGGGGATTACTTTCGGGGTTGGGTCCTTTCTTTGCTTTGATTTGCGGAATAACTGGCTTCGAGGGTGAGGAAGAGTCTCGACTTTTCTGGGAAGGAAAGATCATTTCAACATCCGTGTTACAGATATCTACGTGAGACACACTGCCAGGAGCGCTGTTGGCAGGCGGGAGTTTGGATGTGTCAGGAGGCGACATGGAGTCACTATTAGTAGCAGTACAATTTGGGAGCGATGAAAGCGTCGCCGCCGAAACAGATGATTTAGAAAGCATAGAAAGGCCTGCAACAAGTTGAGATAAAGCTTCGGTGAAGTTGCACAGCATTCGCATGACCACCACAGAAAGAGCCTGTTCTACTGAGGACACTATCGAAGTAGACAAACTTGACTCTATATCTGCAGCAGAGCTTCGCGCATGGCTGGCATATATGTATTATTCTTCCAATCCAGAAGAGCATACGCATCTGCTCTCGAGCATCGCTTCGTTTGAATTATATCCAGCAGGCTTTGTTCGTAAGCTCGCTTCGAGCAGTTGGCATCATCAGCTGAGTGGTTACACTCTCAGAGGCAACAATGGGGCTGATCAGATGAGCAGCTGTCATCCGAATGCCCTTCTCCACAAACACGGCAGCGGTTCGCCGATTTACACGCTTTACCACTGTGACCGAACCGCCAACAATTGGTGCATTGAAGTGGACGGGGTTGCAGAGGTTCCATACGATACACTATTGGCCAGATCTTGAGCTCGAAAGACAGGAGGCGCCAGCAAAAGTAGTTATAACTGATTCTGTCGCTACACCCACACCATTTAATTCTCTACTGCACCGGTAGACAGAAAGAACCCCTACACATGCATCCTGAAACTCCTCCAGTATTTTCTGTAGGGAAGATGCTGGGTCCACGCCACGAACAATACCTTTGGAGCATGCGAGCTGTTCAGGGATGAATGCTTTCACCGCTAATGACTGAAAAATTTTGCACTGGAGCAGGTCTGTGACGCAAGCAATGTCAGAGGACTTGAAAACAATGCCTCTACGGCCGAACGGTCGCACCTCAGAGATCTGTAGGTAGTGGGTAGTCAGATAACTTAGCTCCTGCTGAAGAACCTTAGAGGTTTTCATCTTGAACATTCCTTCACCAGTCGGTACGAGCGATACAGGGATCACGCCAATTCCATTTTTCTTAAAATGGTCCAGCGGCAAGCTTTGGGTGGGCAAGGTGGCAAACCAGGCTGCTGACACTCCGCCCGGGGAAGTCAGCGATACACCTGAGCCAAACGCTCCCTGGAGTGCACATTAACCGCGCCTACAGACTTAACCTTAGACCTGGCCAAATCCCCCACGCAGAACTGCCTCGCCAGAGATAAGCACACAGGCACCATCAGTAAACCACAGGCACCACAGGAAACCACTGGACACCACCGGAAACAGGGAATCAATAACACCAACTGCGGAAGAAGAGTCCATAATTATGTCAGGGCCTTCTTAAGCGATAGAACTGCGACAGTCGGGCTTGGAGACCTTAGAAGCGACCCTTTCGGCACACCATGCAAGGGCACTCCCCAGGGATCGGTCATCTCACCGATATTATTCAACGTTGCGATGATCGGGCTTGCGCGGCAACTCGAGAGGATACCAGGGATAAAACACGCGATGTATGCCGACGATGTCACGGTATGGGTCACCCAGGGCTCTCTGGGGGAGAAGGAGGACAGACTACAGGAAGCAGCCGCGTGTGTGGAGAAGTACACCAGAGAAAGAGGCCTCAGATGCTCAACCGAGAAATCGGAGCTGCTGAGAGTCGGAAGACATCCCACTAAAGCGGAGCTGGAAGTCTACCTGGAAGGGCAGAGGATCCCAGAGAAAGACATGATAAGGGTGCTAGGTATGTGGCTGTAAAGAAGCAGGAAATGCAGCCACACCATCAGCATAATAAGTAAAGCAGCAGAGCAGGTAGGAAGAATGATCAGCAGAGTCTCGCATAGGCGGTACGGCATGAAAGAGGAAGACACGCTCAGACTCGTGAGCAGCCTGATAGTCAGCCGAGTCACCTATTCACTGCCCTACCAGATACCAACCAAAGCCGACATGGAACAGATAGATGTAATATTAAGGAAGGCATATAAGACCGCCCTGCATCTACCTGGGAACACACCGAACGAGAAACTACTCCAGCTAGGGATTAGTAACACCTTCCAAGAGCTGAGGGAGGCCCAAATCAGGGCACAGTATACGAGACTCCGAGGCACGCCAACAGGCCGGGAACTGCTGAAAAGAATAGGGGTGGAAACACAAGATCGCCTTGACAGGTACAGGGACGTCCCGGATGAAATTAGAAAAGCCATTCGGGTCGCACCCCTGCCCAGGAACATGGATCCGAACCTGCACGAAGGAAGACGGAAAGCAAGAGCCGAGTATATCGAGCGAGGCTTAGCCAATCTGGAAAACACGGTCTTCACGGACGCGGCGCTGTACCTGGTGGATAGGAAGCGCACGGCCGCGGCTGTAGTAGTCGACCACCAGGGAGAACTGATCACCTGTGCAGCGGCAGAGGCTGCGGACGCAACAGAAGCCGAGGAGGTTGCCATAGCTCTAGCGTTCGCTTGCGGCTCCCAGGGAAACAAATCTCTAAACATACTTACAGACTCTAAAGAGGCATGTAGGAACTACACTAGGGGAAGGATAGGTGTCGCAGCCATGAACATACTCAGAAAAGCGCGTGTCTCGGACACAAAACACATACACAGCCTGGTTTGGATACCCGGACATGCAGGTATTAAGGGAAATGAAAGAGCGGACGGCCATGCTCGAGCGATGAGTTTCCGAGCGGGATTACCGGACGACTTTTGCACCCGAGCCTGCGACGGGGGGTATGCAGAGCACCTGGCCCTATACAGGGGCTTAAGGTATAAATATACTCCGCCACACAAGGCACTAACAAAGGAAGAGGCTACCGGGTGGCGCAGACTGCAGACGGGTATTTTTCCAAATTTATACATACTAAACTAGATGTTTCCGACACAATACAGAGCCACATGTCCGTGGTGCGGGGCGGTACCAACGCTGTACCACATCACATAGGAGTGTGAGCAAAACATAAAATTCCACCAACACAAACACAAGTGCGGAGCAATGGGAGAGCCGGCTCGTCAGCAGCGAGCTCACGGTCCAAAGGACCCTGGTGCAGCACGCTTACGAGGCAGCGCGGCTCAGCGGAGCCCTGGAATGAGGGCCCGACCTTGCGAAGACGGGATCCGGGATCGCCTGATATGAAGACGACGCGGATCCTGCTGCCGCCGAACTACGCAAATGTTCAATAAAAGTTTTTCACTCACTCACTCGCAAATTGAACTTCGTCAGCTTCGTCTTCTTCGGCTTTCTCTCCTTCGGCGGCACTGGCCGCTGGGGCATCAAACCCCAACCGTCTGTTTTACAACAGCAACAATTGGCTCACTATTATCATTGCCATCACATGTCCTGCAGGATTCATGAAGTTGTTTGTGTATCAAAAACAAATTTGTTTGCTGTGATACCTTGTAGGAAGAAGCCTTTCCTACCGCTGACTTGCAACGAAATTTTGCTTGAGCTTCGAAAGAAAATTGGCAGCAAAGCAGTTATTTTTTTAGAACGAGGTATTATTTTAGTGGACTTAAATTTTGTGCAATATCACTTCCACTGCACTTAAATTTAACTAACATATTGCAGTTTTCTCTGCCACGGTATTACAGCTGATTTGTTTAGTGAGCCAAACGCTCCAGTTTTACTTACGTCTATCCTGACCACGAGTTTATCCTGTACTTTACCCAGTACTCGAGCCTTCTATTGCGATTAACTGTGTCAGTGTCACCAATGTCTAATCTCTGCTCTGTGTAAAATTATATGTGTATGCATGGTATGCTGATGCTTGGGAAAAAAAGATGCAAAAGATTAAATGCACAAGAAAATTGCCTTCAACACTTTAGGGCACTTTGTACACAAATGCGTACATTGCGAACTCATTTTTCTCAGAGTTTGATTTAGTTGTCACTGATTTATTCGTTTGAATCCAATTTAGCATTCATCGTCCTCTAATTAGGGTGCTTTTATGGTTGCAGCACACATTTCTCTGGCAGAATATTACAGCATAGCAGCTGCTCCAGTATGTATGTTTGTAAACAATACCTAGATCAAAAATTGGAAAGCTTGCTCTGCTTCGCATTTGGCATATTCCAGAGAAAAAACTGCAATAAGTTAGTGGAAATTAAAAGCACTGGATGTGATATTGCACAAAATGTAAGCTTCCTGAAATATTAGCTTGTCAAAAGTCTTCAGGCCATATGATCTGCTTTTGATCCCCGAAGTGCAACACTCACAATGTCCTTGAAGTTTAAAGGGCCCTAAAGGCTATTAAATGTGTTCTCCTCATCTTACAAAAGTTTACAGCATGATGGGTGCCTTGATTACTCCACTACACAGCTAAAACGTGAACCCTGTGGCGTGAAGTCGTCCCGTAGGGATGGACATGCACTGTATCATTGCAATTTCTACTACTGATCTCTCATTTTAGTTGTGTATTGTATGGTGCTGTGAGGATATTTTGTTTCGTTTGGAACATTCTTCTTTGTTTTTTTAATTATCATGAATACATCCTCTGAGGTGCACAGATTAAAAAACCTACCGAAAGCATTAAAAGCCAGTGGTTACCGTGTCTAGCTAGATTGCTGTTTGTGCATCCTGGAGACATTTATTTTTATAGTACTCTAACCAGATTACTACCGCTGTCTGCATTGGCGCCTTCCATATATTGTCCTGTGGGCTACAACAACTTTGAACGCCTTGCTTATTTTCTGTCTAACCCTATGCTTGTTCTTTTCCTGCCACGTTCCTGCGTCCTTTGGTGCAATCTCTGGCTGTTTTAAACTCGAAAAAGCGGTTACCTATTTTAAATATTCCCCCACTCTTCTTTGTATGCCTCCAGGCCTTCAGAGTACGAAAATTAATTTAAATTAATTTCCTCCTTGCCTGTAATGCTCGCAAGCTTACTGTCATGTTGTTATCCTTCGGCGGATGGTGCCACTTAGTTGTCCTTTAAAGACCAGCCGGAATGCCTGGCCCCAAAACACATGTTCAGGCTTAGCGTGACGAGTACTAGGTAATGAGTCTGTAGACATGACCATTAAATTAGAAGTTTCTTTCATCACAAAAATAAAGCTGCCGCGATGGCTCATTGGTTACGGTGGTTCGCTGCTGACAAGAAAGACGCGGGTTCAATCTCGGCCGCAGAGGTAGTGGCCGTGTACTGTGCTATGTCAGTTCACGGCAAAGAACCCGAGGGGGTCGAAGTTATCGAGAGCTCTCTACTACAGCATCCCTCACCGTCTGAGTCGTTTTAGGATGATAAACCTCACAAAACCAAGCAAATAAAGCAAGTATCTTGCACAGTGCATGTGTCTCACTGTAATATGGCGTCACCACCGACCATCACTATCTATCTTTATGTTCCTCCGCTGCCCCTTTGTGGAATAACAGGTGAAGTAACTTTTCTGTATCCGACCTCTCCGCCCTATCTGGCATTATATCATCCTCTCTTGCACTTAAGCTTGCTATACTATACTTGATCAGGCACTGAAAGGGGCTGCTTGATTTTATGGTAGGTGCACTGTAACTGTTATCCTACAACGAAGAAACTGCTGGGCGCTCCCTGACTCGTGTTGCTCGTGTGCACAGCAAGGGAGGTGAGGCTGCATGTGAGTGCTCAAGACAGCAATTTTGCTCCACCTTACATATTGTTGTGCGCACTTGCATCGCACGTACAGTGTAGCTGCCTTTGTGTGGTTGTGGCAAGTGCTAGGCATTCACTTGAACAATTCGAAAAAAGGTATGCCTTTCCACGAAGGGAAAGGTAAGCAAAACTGCTGACCGCATTTTTCATTTTTACGAAGTAGTATATGTGCCACATACACCACAAAAGTGCATGCCTGCATGCAGGCTTACGATGCAAAATACGAGTACATCAATGAATGTTGTGAGGGTAAACTCTATGCAAATTATGTTGGGGTGAGAGTTTTCGCTTTGCTTAATAACGTTGTTTATTAATGCCAGAAAAAAAAACTTTTATATGCTTTGCATATTTGATATGACAATAAGGTATGATCTCTCTGTGCGTTCTCCTTGACGAGATTTACTCCGATATTCCGCGTTTTGCAGTATCCTTTCTTGCGCCGGTGCATGCAAACCTGACCAACAACAGACTCTGGTGCAACGCGTTGCCTAAAATGTACACACGGGCTTGCCTTGCTACGCAAGCATTTCAGCACGAAACACATCGTGGAGGCCTTCCAAATGCACACAGATACCAATCCGCTGCATCCCGCTCTCCTCTAAGGCCGATACGTATCGATCAACAACTTTAGCACTATTGCTCACCTGACGGTAGCTGACGCGGCGCTTAGGAAACAGTGGGTTTCCGCGCCCAGTTGCCAATGCTGAGAATGTCAGCGTTGTCCTCGGGCGGGGACTGCTGGCCTGCGCGAAATTAGGCGCCGCTTCGGGCTCCTTTTCAGCAGTGGCGGCACCGCTTCAAATATCTAGCGGTAGCTGCTTCCTTTCCTGTCCCGGTCTAGATGACTTTTCGCCCATTAAAGTGCCTTAAAATGACTCAGTTCCTGCATTTAACTGTGGCTGGCAAGCGAATCTGCGAAGCTGTCGTCGATCCTTATCAGGAGCAATGACAAAGGCATCATGCCGGTCAAAGCTTTCAGTCTCCGCTCCCATTCGGCACGTACGGCATTACGATTAACCTGGCCCCATTCCCGATGTTCGCCAGTTTCTCTGCGTAACAGTACGCACGCGTGTGACGATGCTCGTGCCCCGCGGCTACGCCATCACTTCACCTCGACTGAAAAGTCGTCTGTGCTGCGCCCTCGCTCGCACCGCCGCATCGAGCTCGTTGAATCCTTTGACGACCGGCGTGCGAGTCTTTCGCACTGAGTAACCCCACTCGGTTTGCACATAGATGCTGCCGGACGTCCGACATGATACGGAAGAGGCCGAAACATATTTCACTTTCTCGCACTGCCGCTCTACGCGTATGCACCGAAGATTGAAACGCGCAGAAGCTCAGAGCTAGCTCCCGCAGCGGTGTTCTGTTTCGTACTTGGCGCCAATACTAGCAGACGACGGTGTTTATTCCTAGATCAGCTTTTTATTTTTTTTCACTTGACATAATCGGATCCTGTGGGTACGTAATCTGGCGCCACCTTGATGGTCACGTTATGTTTACGTCAGAATTTACACGAAATAGCGAATTGTCGAGAATAGGCCCCCAGGTCGCACCGCCTAGCAGTGGAACTTCCCGCTCATTGTATGTGTGTTGTAAGCTTTAAGCAATCGTCGATTTTGTGTCACTGTTGTCAAAATGATATTCCATGACCATTTGCATTCGCTAAAATTTATGAATTCGCTCTCCACTATCGCCGACATCGTACGTACCGTCTTTGCCAAACGTAACCGAGCGATGGCGCAGCTATCTTCAGCGCTAGCCGCTGCTCCCGGGCTTCGAGTGTAAACTGGCTACCGTAAGCCTGCGCCCTCGCTCAGTATGACAGAAATCCGAAGGCGCCAAATTGCTTGCTGCACATACTACCTGCTTAGTTGTTATCACCCAAGGAAGGAAGAAGGGCGGGCTTACGTCACGCAGCTTACACTCGCAGCCGGGGAGCAGCAGCCAGCGCCAGGGACTGCAGCGCCGCCGCTCGGCTGAGAGCCTGCTCCCGCTTGCGGCGTTGCTGCGCGGCTACTTTTTGCAAAGACGGTACAAACATTTCAGGATGGTTAGGACTACCCATCGATCACAGAAGGGCCCACGTCGACTAAAATTCACTTACTCGATTGTGAGAAAGAGTGCTTAAGGACTCCTTGGTAATGAATTCTCGGCTAAAACTACGCTGTAGCGTACTGATTTGCATTAAATATAAGGGGTGAACAACTGAAATTATTCAGGTCATTGTCTTATCGACGTGGATGTATCGCTCTGCCGCCGATGTTGGTTCCGGCCGGTGCGTGAGTGGCAGCACATCTGCCGATATGTCACCGACCGACGACCTGGACGACGTCGCGCATCGCCATTCTTACCACGTCACGTTGCTGTAATGTGACCAGGCCGTAGCCTGGGGAGGAGTTTCGGTGTCAGAACACCGCGCCTCCCCACGAATTTTCTGAGCACTGCATTCTCCCTCACCCTCCTTTCAGGCTTCTTTATCGCACATGGTATTTACACAGCATCGATATATTAAAATACAAAAATCAAAACAACAAGAGTTGGTTTGTTCACAAAACAGCATCCTGTTCCAAAAACGAGATGACGCCTCTAAGGTGAAGTGGTCGTTGCGTCTCGCTTGAGTGGGGTTGGGCGGGGTAAAATGAGACATGGGACAAAATGAGACATGTCTCGTATAGCGGCAACTAGCGCAAAATCTTTTAAATTAAACTGGTTGCTTACACCACATTTAGGTGCCACTAAGTGTCCACAAAATGTATGTTAAAAATGGCGGCAATCTTGCGTTGCCCACTTCCGGAAAAAATTCTCGAGTGATTTTCGTTGAGTGGCTGTCCCGCCAAAAAGGTACGAAATTCTGACGTCCCGTTTCTTTAGACCTGTCCAGCGTAGCCATGAATTACTGCGACAAGGTACGTATTTGTGTTGTTACTGAATCTCCTTGGCTAGCTGTGAAAACAATTACAGTTCAATATGTGATAATCTTCATCACTATAAAATTGATTGAGTAAGAGCCAATGGAAGGGGCAAAGGGCGACAGTTCGTCGCATGGAGCGAGAAATTGCAGTCTCTGCTCGCGCAAAGTGCATTCTTTATCTCTGATTTTTTGTCTCGTTTTTTAGAATTGCCTGCACGTACAAACGAAAGACGACGAGGGCTGCATAGAGCTAGGCCAATAGAAGAAGGCTCTAGAAAGCGTGCGCCAGTGAACACATTCCATTCGCGCAGCACCGAAAGCCTTTTCTGTGGCTAAAGATGCCCTTCAACGGCGAGAAAACGACTGGAGACGCATGGTTCATGCGTGCTTTGCAAGAAGCAGCTTGGATCAAACACACAAGCTACAGCCACTTGACGTAAGCTTTATCAAAACCTTCAAAGCTGCCTACAACATCCAATGCCGGTAGTGGCTGCTGAGCAACATTGGGAGTCGCATCACGATGGAGAATGTAGGTTAGCTGGTAAGCAAGGCCTTTGAACGATCGGGAAACATCGGTAACATAACCAATGGACTGCAGAAGTGTGATGGTTGGCCACTTTGTCGTGCGACGCTGGATGATCCTGTGTTCGGTGAAGCGCCATTGGCAAGCACAGCGGGACATCAGACTTGCGGTCAACACCAAGAATTCCGCGCTAACTGCTCTCCGCCTACTACCGAAGACAATGAGGAGCCCGCTCATAGTGACACGACCTTTCTAGTTCTTTCTCCTTTTCCTGCTATAGAAAAAGCAAAAAAAGGGAAGTCGGAGACAAGCACCGTTTTGATCCCATCGGCGTACAAGGCGAAGCTATTTTCAGCAAAACCTCCCAAGGAGTCAGGTTCGATTTCAGCTTCGATTATTTCTCGCGTGAGTTTACAAGTGTTTTTGGCAATGACCGTGCATGCTTGAAAAAGAAGTTTACACTTGGATTCACATTTTCTGCAGTGCGCATCTAAAAAACCACCTTTCTTTTCTTTAACACCGTAGCGATGTTCACGAAGGCGCTCGTTTAAGCACCTTCCACTTTGACCTACATACTTCCTTCCACATGTCAATGGTATGCTGTACACAATGGATTCCGTACATTTAACGAACTTAGTTTGATGAGTGGGTGCAAGATAAATCATCAAACTAAGTTCGTTAAATGTACGAAATCCATTGTGTACAGCATACCAATGACATGTGGAAGGAAGTATGTAGGTCAAAGTGGAAGGTGCTTAAACGAGCGCCTTCGTGAACATCGCTACGGTGTTAAAGAAAAGAAAGGTGGTTTTTTAGATGCGCACTGCAGAAAATGTGAATCCAAGTGTAAACCTCTTTTTCAAGCATGCACGGTCATTGCCAAAAACACTTGTAAACTCACGCGAGAAATAATCGAAGCTGAAATGATAGATAGCTTAGGTGATAACTGCATAGCGAAACCCTCTGTTGGGCTATCTCGTAAGGAAGTAGATTACCTCAGAAGCCACTAAACAATTGACTGTCTGCCGCGCTTGCGCAATGTAACGCCATGTCTTATATATCTACAGGCTCTCTTCCGCTATAAACTGTTGCAAGTTAGCACTCGTGTGTGTTCTTTCATGTCCTTGTCTGATGTCGCGCTATTTTATACGTCATGCACTACCAACAAGCCCAAACCGCCACCTTGTTCAACAGTGTAAATTCGCGCAACACGCTTCTTTCGGCACAGGATCGCCTTCCTTTTATTGGACCGGACATGGAATGCGTATGTAGCTAACATGATATCATCGGCTAATAAATCACTGTGATTAATTAAACGCCACCTTCACCTTGCACCATATCAGGTGAAATTGATTGCTAAGAAGTCCCTCTTTCGGCCTAAACTAAAATATGCATCTGCCATATGGGACCCGCACCATGCTAACATCACAAACTTTATAAAAGCAGTCCAAAACAGCGCTGCAAGATTCGTCCATTCGTCACATACAACGTGAGTTTTTTTAGCCATTTCGCGATGCGAAGTCATCGCGGCTTCGCGCTGAGCCATGGCACCACCGCTCCACCAGCTGTGAGCAAGCACGGGGTGGTCATAGCCCGCAGATGGTGTGCGCGCCTTGCGCCTCGCCGCTGCGCCGACGGCGGAGCGGACACAGCCCGCCACGTCAGTTGTGCGCATGCGCGGATTGTTGTCGGAGCACGCAGCTGGTGTGCGCGCCGCGTGCCTACATTACGCAAGAATTTCGAGCCTTCAGCGTGGCGGCGCCGTGGCCACCGTGGCAACTGCCGGCGGCGCGGCACGCCTGCGAAACCGAGTGAGGGAGGAGTGGGAGAGGGCGGAGAGAGTGAATCCACGTCGAGGGACGAAGACGAAGAAGGAACGCCCAGCGAAACGCTGCGTCGAAAGACTGACTTTGCAATTCGACTAAGCGATTTTCACTCTGACAGCTGTAGCTATCGCGTCACTCCAGGTTTAACCAGAGCTATACCATAGTCATTTTTTCATCCCTGAAAGCTAAACCCGCAAAATCGCCTCTTTCTGTTCTTCGTCGCTTAGCCAAACTTTCAATGCGCAAGTTCTGTTACTCCTCACTTAATCGTGCACCTGACATCATGCCGGCATCGTACCTACATATCTCACCGCACCAACCACTCGCTTCTATTTGTTCGGTCCACTTGCCCCAAACTGTTAGTTTTTCAGCCTCCTCCTTTCCACCAGCAGCTAAAAATTGAAACAGCCATCGACAGCGCATCGTCAGCATCACCGCCATTCATCTTAGTAGGAGATTTTACAAGCGTCCTATGTTGTTGTTGTTGCCTTCGTGACATGGCCTCCTATGTACCTCAACGCATGGGGCATTGTTGTTATTCATGTTCTTTCCTGATTCCAGCCATTATGCAATACCCCCCCCCCCCCCCCCCGTGATGTGTATTTAGGGATTAAAATGAAAAGAAACTAAAATACATATTGAACGATTATAGCGTCCAATACTTGGCCGTGAGTGGCCTTAGATGGAGGGGATGCTAATAACCAGCTTTTAAAGCCTCAAAGTTTGGTGTCTGAACCCTTTTGCAGAACGTTTCTTTAAAATTATACCTCGTTTACTTTTGTTCAGCAGGATGTCGAGTGCGTTTTAAATTTACAGCTAGGCTTCGCTACCTGAACGGTTATCAGAAAAGCAGCGACCGTGGGCTAAACTTACGGCACAGGAAAGGAAATGTTTGAAGGCAAAAATAGTTCCCCCTCCCTATGGCGGAATTCGAACCATAAATTTTGTCGGGGTTCGCTTTGATATCCAGTTACTTTTAAATGTGACTGGGGCTACGAAAATCAACCCCGTCTACCAGGGCTTCAACTCGGGTCAATAATGAGCGCAACACCTCTGCGTTTAACGCGGGCAGAAACTGCAAGACTCGACAAGCATGCAGTAAGCAATGGCGCCACTTTTGGTTTCCTGCCCGACTAACGCCCTTCAGGATTCAGCTCGCATGTTGTTAGAAACAGTTTCGGCGGAACGCTTTTCCATAGAACAGTTAGATCATACCAACTCCTGCATAGGAGAATGCTCATAAAGAAAGTTTCAGCCCTTAATAGTTCTGGAGAACTACAGCAATTTGGAGTTCAGTATTTCGTAACTTTTAAAATAATAACAAGTGTAACTGCAAATGAGTGAAACCACCTTCTAACACTTTAAAAAGCACACCTCTGTCAGTTTCAGCACCGGGGACCGGGCACCTAAATATGACGTATCGCCTCGAAGTGACCCATTAGTACAAGCCACCGTCCGGACCCTCTGGACTCCACCTAGTATGTGAGGAGGAGGCTTCCCACTAAGGGAAGCCCCCAACAGCTCTCTCTCTCTCTGTACCTATATTGAATAAATGCTTTTTACCACCACCACCCCCAAAGTGATGTCCAGGTCAATCATTGATGCGAAAACGAACACTTCATTCAATTCAAATAATTTGCGTTAAATTTGGATTCCAGGTACGAGCAAAGCAGTACAAGCAAGGGTTACGCAGAGAATTAAGCAGAGTTCGCCTTAGTCATAACGTCTCCGACATGTTATAGCGTGTATTTTTCTAGCAAAAAATTTTTTATGTGTAAAAGCTCTTCGCTGAAAATTTGTCTACTGGGCATCGGCAAACCCCTGTTGATAGGTGGCGTAACTGATACAACTAACGCAGTGCTGCACGTCAAAGCTAACTTATTGAAAACGCTGAAATCTGACGACCAAGCCGGCAGAAGAATAGCTAGGCTAAACAAGGAGATCGAGGATCATGCAGCTAAACTTACTCAACAAAACTGGGATGACATATGCAACCAAATGGATCGCAATATGGGAGTCTCTAGGACTTGGCACTTGCTCCGTCATCTACTTGACCCTACAGGTAGCAGGACCACCCAGAGGCAGAACCTGCAGAAGTTTGTGCATGAGTATGCAGGCCCACCAGAGGACCTTTTCCTTGAACTTAAAGATAGATATATTGGCAATGCTCCTTTTCAAGCCTTCCCAGATTATGCTGGTCCGGAAAACACGCAGCTCGACTCCCCCATTACTGTGGATGAGGTTAGGGCAGAGATTGCCAGGCTAAACTGCAAATCCGCCACTGGCCCAGATGCAGTATCGAACAAGATCCTTCGCAACCTGGATGAAGTGTCGCTACAATCACTAACTGAGTATATGCAGAAATGCTGGTCGGAGGGCTCCATCCCACAAATATGGAAAACGGCAGAGATCATTCTCATCCCAAAGCCAGGGAAGGCACTCAACCTTGAGAACCTCAGGCCGATTTCGCTCCCGTCTTGTGTAGGTAAGCTCATGGAGCACGTAGTTCATACCCGCCTCAACCGGCTTATGGAGGAGAACGAGCTGTACCCTCCAACCATGATTGGATTTCGACCAAAACTTTATACGCAGGATGTAATGCTTCAGCTCAAACATCAGATTATTGAGGCAAAAACGCGGGACACCAGAATAATTCTTGGACTTGACCTGGAAAAGGCCTTTGACAATGTCAGGCATGATGCGATCTTGGAGAACCTGCATGAACTCGGGGTGGGAGCCCGCACCTTCAACTATATCCGCGACTTTCTCTCAGGTAGAAAGGCGCATTTTCAAGTAGGAGGTCTCCACTCGCATGACTTCCCCCTCGGCAACAAGGGCACCCCGCAGGGATCGGTCCTATCACCATTTCTCTTCAACGTTGCAATGTTGAAACTTCCACACCAATTAGCGCAGGTTCCGCAACTCCACCACAGCCTCTATGCTGACGATATCACCTTGTGGACCGCCGAGGGCAATGATGCTGAAATCGAGGAGAGACTACAGCATGCAATAGATATCGTGGGGAACTATGTAGACCCTAGGGGGCTGCGATGCTCTCCAGCCAAATCTGAATTTCTCATATTCCGCAACATCAGATCCCTTGCGCAAACCCCACCGGCCATCGAACTCAGTATTCGCGGAGTCCCCATTCCTCGAGTGCCCAAAATTAAAATCTTGGGCCTAATTCTACAAGAACACGGCTTCAATGGTGACGTAATTCGGAAGCTTCAGGGAACCTCGCAGCAAATTATGCGACTCATTCGCCGCATTAGCAACCGTCACTCGGGCTTGAAGGAAAGCAATACTCTCCGTTTAGTACAAGCCTTTGTGATAAGCCGCATAGCTTACGTATGCCCTTACCTACATCTCAAGTCAGCTGAAAAAGAAAAAGTGGAAGCCATAATCAGAAAATGCGTCAAACAGGCAGTTGGGCTACCCATGCACACAGCGACTGAGAAAGTGTTAGGTCTCGGTCTTCATAACACCCTAAGTGAGATTATTGAAGCGGTAACCGTCTCGCAGTACGAACGACTATCGGCCACACCAACTGGCAGACACATTCTGTCCACACTAGGCGTAACATACGAACGACAAGGCGGACCCACAACTGACCTTCCCAAACATATACGCCAGCTTCTGGTCATTCCTCCACTACCTCGGAACATGCACCCAGATTTCCACGCTGAACGTCGTACAGAGAGAACCAAATCATTAGGCAAACGCTTTATTAATGATACCTCTGTGGTATATGTAGATGCGGCAGATTCTTCGGCTGACAAGATGGTAGCTGTGGTCACCACGGAAAGTGGTACACTCATAACTGGGGGCACTATACGCACTCAGCACACACATGTTGGAGAAGAAACAGCCATCGCTCTAGCCATTGTGGGATCCTCGGCAGAAACCATTGTCAGCGACTCAAAATTGGCTATACGTAACTACACGTTTGGAAGAATCTCCCCACAAGCAGCACGGATTCTGCTAAAGTATCAGCCCACGCGGCGCATTCGCCTAATCTGGACGCCTGCTCATGCTTCCCTTGCTGGTAATGAGGCGGCTCATAACCTAGCTCGAGAACTGTCCCGCCGAGCTGGGTCGTGCAGCCCACCCGCCCTATACTCTGGCAAGGACAGGTTGTTTTCTTACAGAGAAATCCTGCAGCACTACAGGCTTGCAAGACTCAGATTCCCCCCAGCAGATAAAAAGCTCTCCAAGCAACAGGTCAAAGCCTGGCGTAAACTTCAAACTAACACCTATCCAAATCCCCAATTGTGTAGCTTCTATTCGGAAGGACTCTACTCAAACAAATGCAATAATTGTGATGCGAAAGCCGATCTAAATCATATGATCTGGAACTACCCGCAGTCCCTACCCGCGAGTCACTTCATTACCGACTCTGCTCATTGGGAGGCTCTATTGCTCAGCCCCGACCCGGGGATACAGATCAAGCTCCTCCAGCTGGCTGAAGACGCCGCCGCTGCCCAAGGGATAGCGGCCGCCGTTTAAGCGGGGGGCGACTTCGTGTCGCTCCTCTATATTCGCTGGAAATAAAGTTTCACAACCAACAACCAACCAACCAAACCGGAATGCGTGCCCAGTAATTTACTGGATTTGTAAGCAGCACTTACCACAAACTGCAAAATAGGCTGGTGGTTTAGCATTGCTGAGCACGCAATATTGGGCTAAACAGACTTTTAAAGCAAAAATTTTACAACTCCCCGCCGTAGCTTCTTAGCCGTGGGCGCGAGTGTGACCTTGAATTGAGGAGAAACCAGGTGACAGCAATGACTTCACTCAGCCGCCGCCGCCGAAACCGAGCGCTCCCCTCTGTTTGTATAGGTCGTCGGCGTTCACTGTGTTCATTGTCGTTGGCGTTGGTAACGTTCTAGACTCCGATGATTTTGAGGAAAGGATGGAAGCATAAGCGCCTCCCTGGGTCAGTAGAGGTCTCAGCCGCGCTTTGAGGTAAGTGGCTGTGGTGAGAGGGAGACGTGTGCAGCATGCATTAGCGCTGACAACGTTGTGACATTCACGCGGCACTGCAGCAATATGTGGTGGTGGTGAAAAGCTTTATCATTGGTGGAGCCCTTATAGTTAAAAATTTCAGAGGTGGACTGCCTCCTGGTCGTGGGTAGTGGCTGGCAGCCCTTGTCTGACCTCCAACCTCTCCGAGTCCGCAATGACCCATTGGGCCGGTGGTTGCAGTTGTCACCAGATGAACATACAATGGTCGAATGTGGCTCTCGGGGCCCTACAAAGAGTACATTCGGTGGTGTGAGTAGAAGGGAAGGAAAGCACAAGTAGCGCAGGGGAGGGAAAAGTGCGAGCCTGGAGTTGTCGCCAGGTCGTACCTGAGAGATTGAGTTGTCCACTGACCCAGAAACCCAGTTATGCGCGTCTTCACCTTTATCGTCAATGCCACATTACCCAATGTGAACCGGTGTCCTAAACTCCGGTGCCGAGTTTCTGCAATAATGTTCTCAACGACTAGGCGTGTTGCTCCCGTGCTTAGTTTCTGCCACAACATTGTCCACGCCAACGCATGCAGCGCACATCTGTCCCTACCGCCACGTAGCTCAAAGCTGGAATATTAGTATAATAGTCATATTAGTTGAAGAACAAAGAGATTTACAATGCATAGCGCGAGAGTGTGTTGCAGTTGACACTTCTTTTGTGGCGATAGCCAAGTGCTCTCTGCCAGCGGCAAGCGAAGCTTATCTGTTCCCGCAGCGGCGGCGTCGAATCTCAGTAGCGGATATTTATTTAATTTTTGTACATATTTCTTTCACATGGCGCAAACCAACAAACATCGCAAGATCTTCGGAAACCAAGAAACATCCCAAGATCTTGCTCAGGGTGCAACGCGATCAGGAAGTGGGGCTGCCATTTTTATGCTGACTTCAGAAGAGAGGGGGTCGGGACGTTAGCTTGGCCTATATGGCAGCATACGGCAACTGCTACAGCATACACAGTTCTCTTCGTTATTGACCCATGCCAAGTTAATTAATGTCCTATAAAGAGCTGTATGCTGAATTGGCGCTGACGGAATTTCCACCCTTACCCAGAGGGGTCCCTGTCACATATATTAAGGAGCCTAAATTAAATTTTAAAGGAAAAAGGTGTGAAGAAGACGACGCGAATTAACCGAAGAATAAAGAAGAGGAAGAAGCATTCGTTGATGTGGAGAGAGATGATTGGTAGAGAAGCATTCGGTGAGGTGGAGAGAGATGATTGGTGGAGAAGAGAAGACGACGACAAGGCATACGTGGACTAAGACCGAGGCTATTAAAGGGGGAGTGAGAGCGAGGCCCGGGGGGGGGAACAGCAGAAAAGCGGAGGCTCCGGCAGGTCAGGGACACATCGGCTGGAAGAGAGCGACGCCGGCTACTGCACCGGTGAGCTTGCGTTCTACAACATTGCATCGTGGACTACCTGCCGTGCCTGAGCCCGTTCCGGGGAGTCAACACAGGACGCTACCACCTGCTACGGCCAGGGGTATCTCCAGCGCTGTTGCCACCCATCCGGGTGGTGCCCCCAAAGCCAACAACACCGGCATCACCTCCACGGGCGCTTGGACCTGGAGCTTGTACGACACAGCCAGCGACGCCGCCAGCGACGCCAGCCCAAGTGCGTCGAATGCCGCCAGCGACGCCAGCCCAAGTACGTCGAACAGCGCCTCGACGCCGGATACTGGATCGATACAGCGCCGCAGCCACATCGAACCAAACGTGAGAACGAACGCCGAACGCTAGTAGTAGACGCTGATAGCAGTGTGCCCGGGTCGTGTGTATTTATAGTATTTTTAGTGTGTGTGTCACGTAGGCTGTATTAAATGTGCGTTTGTGTGGTTACACCCGTCGCCTAGAATATTCTTTCGGTCAGAGTGTTCTTCGGAGAGATCCGTGGCAAAAATAAGTGGCGAGCCTGTGAAGGATTCATTTCCTTTTTTCTTATTTGCTTTGTCTCGGATATTTTCCGATTTCTCAACGGCAGAAAGTATGGATTTGGCAAAAACGTTAGAACTGGCACTCAAGCTAGGGTTAAGCAAGGAAGAGGCGATGCGTCTCTATGTCGAGGAGGGAAAGAGGAAGAAAGAGGAGGCAAAGAGGCAGAGAGAGGAGGCAGATAGGTAGAGAGAGGAAAGAGCGCAAGCACGCGCAGACGCTCGTGAAGCAGAAGAACGCGAGGCGAAAAGAGTTCGCGAGGCAGAAGAGCGAGAAGAGAAAAGAGCTCGCGAGGTGGAGGAGCGAGAAGAGAAAAGAGCTCGCGAGGCAGAAGGACTGGAGAAAAGAACGATAGAACGGGAGAAGGAGTTTATTTTGTGGAAACAGGCGCATGTCGCGGTAGGATATGAGGAGATCACGGACAATGATCAGCGTTCCTTAGCGGGTACAGAATCTCCTAGACCGGCCAGAGTTTGCCCAAGGAGGTTGATGGCTCCTTTTGATGACAAGAGAGATGATTTGGATGCATATCTGCAACGATTCGAGCGGATAGCTTTGGGGCAAGGCTGGGAGCGCAGTGAATGGGCTACGGCATTAAGCATGTGTTTAGTCGGAGAGGCGCTGAATGTTTTTGGAAGGATGCCTGCTGCTGATTACATGGACTACGAGAAAGTCAAAAAGGCGCTCCTTCAATGATTCAGGCTTACGGCAGAGGGTTTTCTTGAGAGGTATCGCGCCGCGAAACTTGAGGATCCGGAAACCGTTAAGCAGTTTTTCGGCACGCTGATTAACTATTTTGGTAGGTGGCTTGATATGTCAAACACAGAAAAGAGTTTTGAAGGGGTGCGTGACAAGCTGGTCACAGAGCAATTTTTAGCGTGTTGCAGCTCAAAGCTGGCGCTATTCCTGAAGGAAAAAAAGTTTTGTTTATTGGAAGAGTTCGCCGACACTGCAGACCAATTCCTCTAGGCTCAAGGGCTAAGAAATTTGAGTAAGGCAAAGGAGGAAACCCAAAAGGTCCTAGAGACAGATGCGGCAAAACCAAGAGCTTATGGCGGTGCCTCTAAGGCGCCAATGAGGTGTTTTCTCTGCGGCAAGGTGGGACACCGTGCAGCTGACTGTCGGACTAGCAGCGCTGCCCAGAAAACACAGGTTGTGTGTCAAGGTTGTAAGAGGAGTGGTAATACTCTGGATGAGTGCCGATACAGAACGCAGGACCGCGCTGCATGCGTTGTCGACTCTAGGGTAGAACTTGTCACGCCATCCGAAGTTCCACAACTGAAAGGAGAGCAAACGCCGCTGGAAAATGAGGCAGTGAGTGGAACACCCAAGTCGACAGCAGCAATGCCAATGGTGGTTGGGCAAATAGGGGACCGTCCTTTATTGGTGCATAGAGACAGCGGAGCCAACGCAGTCTTGGTTCGGAGAAGCGTGGTGAAGGACGAGGATCTTACAGGGAAAGCGTCGGCCGTCACACTTGTAGATAGCACAGTAAGGTACATTCCTGAAGCCAGGATCCTAGTGTCCACGCCATATTATACCGGGCAGGTAGTGGCAAAATGCGTAGACCAGCCCATCTGCGATCTCATCTTGGGGAACATACGGGTGCAAGAGGTGTCGAAGACCCCGATCCCGAGTGGAGGATGCTCGACGTTGAAGAACATTCAAAGGAGGAAAGGCCTGCGACAGCTCAGACGGGTGCAGTCAGCTTCTCGTCGGCAGTGGAGACAAGAGCTCAGGCGACAGCTCGAGCAACGCAGCGTGCGCTCTCTACGCCTGTTACGATGTGCCTCAGCGTAACACCGGGTGAAATTGCAATTAGGCAAGAAGAAGACCCGAGCTTGAAGGCTTGCTTCGAAAGAGTCGGGGAAAGAGTGAAAAGAAATAAGTCGTTCGTAATCGAATATCAATTGGTAAATGGTCTTTGGCACAGGGAATGCATATTTAGTTCAGGAAGGCGGGTCGAACAGCTGGTGTTACCAAGAGATATGCTAGAGACCGTACTATGCTTAGGAAATGACGCCATTATGGCCGGACACCAGGGTGTTCAAAAAACGGTGTCCAGGATCACCGAGGAGTTCTTTTGACCGGGTGTTCAGAGTGACATTAAGCGCTTTGTTCGCTCATGTGGTGTGTGCCAGCACACAGTTCCGAAGGGAAGAGTTGGTCCCGTACCTCTGGGCAAGATGCCAGCCATCGACCTACCGTTTCAGCGAGTTGCAATTGACATTGTGGGGCCAATCTCTCCAGTATCCGCCAAAGGCAATAGATATGTGCTTACTCTAGTTGACGTGGCCACTCGTTATCCGGACGCTATTCCACTCAGAACTATTGACAGTATCCAAGTGGCGGAGGGTCTCGTGGAAATGTTTTCGCGTTATGGGTTTCCGAGGGAAGTTTTGAGTGACCGGGGCCCGAACTTCACATCGGAACTAATGAAGGAGGTTAACCGCCTTTTGTCAGTGAGGCAGTTACTGACGACGCCTTACCATCCCATGTGTAATGGGCTTGTAGAGCGTCTCAACAGCATCCTCTAAAAACATGATCAAGAAAATGTGCCAGGAGAGACTTACTGATTGGTATAGATATCTCCCAGCTCTTTTGTTCGCTTACCGCGAAGTACCACAAACGAGTCTTGGTTTCTCGCCTTTCGAGATGTTATTGGGAGAACCGTTAGAAATCCACTTGCAGTACTCAAGGAGCTATGGGCTAATAAAGAGATTGCATCAGGTCTCAAGGCCTCATACACATACATGTTTGAGTTGCGGTATACGTTGAAGGAAACATGCAGGCTTGCACATAAAAGCCTGGAAAAGGCGCGTGAACGCCACAAGGGATGTTATGAAAAGAAAGCCATTAACAGAAATCTGAATCCGGGCAACAGGGCTCTTGCGTTGCTACCCATGGATCATAATAAGTTACTGATGCAGTGGAAGGGCCCGTAACTTGTGACGCGGAAGAAAAAGGACATAGATTATGAGGTAGTGGGTTTTCTATGTTAATATGAAGAACGAGGTCCCGTACGGCGATACGCCCCCAGGGCAACTTGTTCGGTAGTGGCCGAGGAGACAGGTGATGCTGCCGAGGTGTCCACGTTCAGTGGGAAGAAAAACGCAGGAGGGGATGAGGTACTTGGGAAGCCCAATTTGAATGCAGACAGAGGATTACAGCTCTACTCCAAATCAAGGGGGAGACATTTTGGGATGGGCCAAGCCAAATTGAGGTCATATGTCACAAATTAGACTTGTATAGAGATAGAGCTAACTGGTCACCTCTGGGTGTCTCTGGGATATATCATGTTGTTGCTGTGTAAATGTATCTCTGAAATTTATCTTGTTGTTGCTGCTGCTGCTGGTGGTGTTATGCGATCATACAAGCGAGTGTGTTGTGGATGCGAACATGTTTGTTAAGGACTCTGTACGGACGGCGGCCGTGGTGTGTTAGTGTTCTGAAAACGCACTTTGGTAGTGCGGTGTTATTGGTGTGCGTTTGGTGTGTGCTGGACATCTTCGGTGTGGTGTGTGCTGAGTCCAGAATCGCCACAGAAGATAGTCGGCTGGCTGGATGGCTTGGCCGTGCCTGAGCCCGTTCCGGGGAGTCAACAGAGGACGCTACCACCTGCTACGGCCAGGGGTATCTCCAGCGCTGTTGCCACCCATCCGGGTGGTGCCCCCAAAGCCAACAACACCGGCATCACCTCCACGGGCGCTTGGACCTGGAGCTTGTACGCCACAGCCAGCGGCGCCGCCAGCGACACCAGCCCAAGTGCGTCGAACGCCGCCAGGGACGCCAGCCCAAGTACGTCGAACGCCGCCTCGACGCCGGATACTGGATCCATACAGCGCCGCAGCCACGCCAAACCAAACGTGAGCACGAACGCCGAACGCTAGTAGTAGACGCTGATAGCAGTGTGCCCGGGTCATGTGTATTTATAGTATTTTTTTGTGTTAGTTTTGTTAGTTTTGTTTTCTAGTGTGTGTGTCACGTAGGCTGTATTAAATGTGCGTTTGTGTGGGTACACCCGTCGCCTAGTCCATTCTTTCGGTCAGAGTGTTCTTCGGAGAGATCCGTGACAGTCCCCTCCGAAGCTCAGAAACTGCACTTATTTTTCAATGAATCGTCGATGCGTGGAAATGTGTCTAAGCTGACTAGTGCGCAAGATTGCTCAGCAAGAGAGCAGTTACCAGCAGCTCGGATAGATAGATAGATTACGGCATCTTTGAATGCGGCAACGAAGCCTAGAAAGATGGCAGCGATGGTGACATTTGAATGTCGTGAATTCGGCGTTCGAAAAACTATTTCCCTTCTGAAATGTTCGCTGGTTCGACGAGAGGAATTTTGTTTACTGTTGTTGTTGAAATGAGTTGTGAGAGCTATGCGAATGTCCCAGCAATCATCATCATCAGCCTGACTACACCCACAGCAGGGGAAGCGCCTCTCCCATTCCTCACCAATTAACCCTGCCCTTGACTCTTGAAACAAGCCAACTACGTTACTTTCAAAGACCAGTGGATATCTTGCCTTCCTTGCATTCCCTGCACAAGCCCATTTCTTCCTCTTGATTTAGACTATGATGCAATTAGCCCCGCACCCACTATGCCAATTTCCGGTTTCTTAAAGTTATACCTATCGTTTTCTTTTCCGTACCTCGCTGAATTATCCTAAAAATAAGCTGAACCCTTTCCGTTAGCCTCTACGCCTCAGCCCCATAGGTGAGTGCCGGTAACATACAGCCGTTATACACTCTTCTTTTGAGGGATATTTGTATACTGCCATTCATGATCTCAGAGAACCTGCCATACGCGCTCCTCCACATTTTGATTCTTATAGTTATGTCACTTCGTGATTCACATCTGCGGCCGCTACTTGCCCTAAGTAGACGTATGCCTATACCACTCCCTGCGCCTCGCTGCCAAGTGTGAACTGCTGTTTTCTTCCGACACCGTAGAACACTACTTACATTTTTTGAAATTATTTTAGACCTACCGTTTTGCTCTGCCTGTCTCAGCCTTTAACATACTTTGTAGTTCATTTCCTGAATGGCTTAGCAAAGCAATGTCATCAGCGAGTCGTAAATTACTTATGTATTCTCAATTAACTCTTAGACAGCAGTGTTCCCACTCCAGTCTTCGGAACACGGCTTGTAAACAGGCAGTATATAGCATTGGTGAGACCGAGTCTCCCTGCCTGACATCAATCCTTATTTTATTGAAATTTTAATGTTTTATTGCTGGCTTTGTGAAGGACTATGGTGGCAGTGTAGTCATATATATATATATATATATATATATATATATATATATATATATATATATATGTATATATATATATATATATATATATATATATAATAGTGCGTTTGTGTGTGTACAAAATATTAAGAATCTTCTTCGCCGAGATTCCGCAATGCCTGCATGACTGCTGAGGTTTCCACTGAGTCATGTGCTTTCTCGTATAGTTGATTTATAAAAACTGCGTACTTCTCTGTCACCTGAATGATAGCGTGGATATCGTCTATTGTTAAGTATCTTTTACGTAAGCCTACATGATCATTTGGTTCATTGAAGTCTATGACTGTCCTCACTGTATCAGCAATTACCTTAGAAAATACCTTATAGGCAAAGGAAGTAAGCTGATCTGTCTGTAATTTTTGAAGTCATTGACGTCTCCTTTCTTTTGAAGAAAGGATAATATTGGCGTTTTTCCAAGCTTCTGGTAAGCTCGAGGTCATAAAGCATTGCGTATACACGGATCTGCTGTAACCGGATCCTCATAACCTGCTTGCCTACTTTGCATTGCTCCTTAGGCTTTCTTTCCTTCCTCTTTCTTTACTGGTGCAATTTCCCATTGCAGTGCTCTACTGCCTCTCTCATTAGCGTTCTGATTACATTGGCTACTGTATATATTTGTGTAGAACTCTTCGGCTACATTAACTATCTTATCCAAACAATTAATGACATTGCCCTCTTTGTCTCTAAACGCAGACATCTGATTTTCATCTATGCATAGTTTTCTCTTCACCGCTTTTAGGCTGCCTCCGTTCTTTAGACCATGCTCAATTCTCTCCATATTACACTTCCTTATGTCGCTTAACTTGCACTTATTTATTAACCTTGATAGCTCTGCTAGTTCTATTCTGTCTATAGAGTAAGATGCCTTCATACTTCGGTGTTTCTTAATCAGGCCTTCCGTCTCCTGAGATAGGTTGCCAATATCCTGTCGACCTATCCTACCACTTCCTACTTTCCCTCTTACCAGTTACTGGTTAAAGGCCCTACGTTTCGCTAGTTTCATCTGTTCCCTGTTAAGGTGTAATCTAATTCGAGACCTTGCCATTCTGTGCTCGCTGCAGCGCACCTTTCCCAGGACGTCCACGTCCTGTACGATGCCAGGATGACCGCATAATATGAAGTCGATTTCATTTTTATTCTCACCATTGGGGCTCTTCCAGGTCCACTTATTGTTATATCGTTGGCAGAAGAAGGTATCCATGGTCCGTAAATTATCTTTATCTGTGAATTCGACTAATAACATTCCCTTGCTATTCCTAGAACCTATCCCATAGTCACCTACCGCGTGGTCGCCAGCCTGCTTCTTGTCCACCTTCGCATGGAAGTCGCCCATCAGTATAGTGTGCTGTAATTTTACTTTTTTATTGCTGATTTCTCGTCTTTATAGAGGCTTTCAACGATTTGGTCACCATGGCTTGATGTATGCGCGTAGGCCTGTACCAGCTTCAGTTCGTACATCTTATTAAGCCGAATTACGATAGCGCTCACCGTTCTATAATGCTATAGAAGTCTTCTAAGTAGCCATCTGTATCCTGATTGACGAGAAATCCCACACCAAGGTTCGTCCGAACGCCAATTCACGATAGCACAGTGCGTGCCCGCCCCTTAGTACTGTTACGACGCATCGGTCCTCCTAACTTCTAAGCTCTACAGCATCCCATTTAATATACGCTAGTTCCTCGAGTAGAGCTGCTAGGCTAGTCTCTCTGGATAAGGTTCGGAATTAAACCTTGCCAGGTTCTGTTTTCAATGGCGGCCTGTCCGGAGCCAGTGATTCTTAGCACCCTCCGCTGCGTCACAGGTTCGACCGCCACCTTGTTCAATTGCTCCGCAGCCGCTGGGGACTGTGGGCTGAGGGTTAACTGGTTTGTTGATAGAATATTATGACAAAGAACTCCACAAGGGTGGCCAAGTTCTCCTCTGGTGAGGGTTTGAGTTGTCGGTTCTGGTCACAGAGATCAGGCCACACCCCAGGCCTTTTTATGCAATTCCATCTGCATGCAGAGTTTCCTTTTAATTTTTTTAAAGCCTGATAGAAAACAGCGCGGCACCAAGGTAATACGGCATAACTATGAACATAGCAACACAGATATGGCTTCATTGGTCCAGGGTCCATGAAGCTCACGGGGTGTCCACAATAAATTAAAAATATTGTATCATGTGTGCCATAACAAAATCAAAACAAAAAGGTATTTTATTTATCCATTCTGTATTTCCTCTAAGGCGCGGTCAGCCATGGAATGCGCCAACTGATCTGCAGCACTAATTTGTTCAAAAGTTTTTTTTTGTTCCAAGCACGACTGCCACTCCACTTGGATTCAATTACCACAAGGAAATTGTAAGCTGTCAATTTGAAGCCCAATTTCGAACTTCGCTGCCTCATACCTCATGGCCACATAACAGCTTTTTTCTCTTTCTCTCGTAGAATTATCTCGTTATTCTTTGATATTGGTCCTTTTATTCGATTAGGTTGTCTCTTTCCGTGCATTCTCTGAGTTGATTTCTTTTTTGTATGTTATCTTCCCGGCTCGCTCGGCATGTGGATATTGTATTTATTCTGTTTTACCCTCGCTGTAAATATACGGATACATGCTTTAGTTTACATGCCTTTTTTATTGTGTCCAGTCTTGCCTACCTTCGTAACGCATGCATTTCCTTTGTGCCACGCAAACTCGCTGAGCGCGATAAAATTCTCAAATGGTCGGTGTGAGACGCGACCGCCAGGGCAATGCTCGAAATAGCTCTGGAGCATTTAGCACAGTGTTTAGAGAGTTCCTACTGATTTTAGAGCAGAACGCGGCCGAGGCTATCAGAAAATCTGATCCCGATGGGTGTGCCTGTCAATATTACCAACGCTCACGACATTGAACAAACCGCATCTACTTGCGCGCTGGAGAAGGTTCAGGTAAAGTTTCACTGCACTAATTTTTTGGCATGAGAATAAAGGCGTGTGACATTTGGAATGCTCACTTCTGTACAAGGATGTGCCGTATTTTGTGCTGCCCGATGTGATTGGACCACTTGTGTGGTCCACCCGCGCATCTTTTGCGATAGTAGGCTAGTACGAGTGGTTATTCTTAAAGAAACGAATGCGTCTTTCATAACCATTCATTTTGAATTCGTTGTTCCAGTGGCAAGCGCTGCATAACTAATAAGTGAGAGCTGCTTTATCCACCGTCTTTTTTTTTCAGGCAATTTCTCATACAAACCGGTTAACAGCCATCTTCCAAAAATATTTCTTTTATGTGCCTCCTGATCGTCCGCGGGAAAAAGCAGTTCCAGAAAAAAATGGCTTTGGTGTAGCCACAAAGCACCGCCCCTATATATTCTAGGCGAAGGATATTTTTTTTTCTTCGCAGCGAGCGCTACACTACACTAATAATAATAATTGGTTTTTGGTGGAAAGGAAATGGCGCAGTATCTGTCTCATATATCGTTGGACACCTGAACCGCGCCGTAAGGGAAGGGATAAAGGAGGGAGTGAAAGAAGAGAGGAACAAATAGGTCCGTAATGGAGGGCTCCGGAATAATTTCGGCCACCCGGGGATCTTTAACGTGCACTGACATCGCACAGCACACGGGCGCCTTAGCGTTTTTCCTCCATAAAAACGCAGCCGCCGCGGTCGGAGCCGCATTTCGCGTCGTCAGCCGGAACGAGAGCTACGCATGCGCCGTTACCATGGGAAACAGCTGCGCCGTTCAACTGGCGTTGCAGTTGCCCCCGGCTATAAAGCTTGGCGAATAAAAGCCCTGAGGGTACGCGCATTGCTAGTGAGGAAGACGGGTGGCTTCCTGGCCTAACGGGACGGAAGCTTAGGGGGGCTCACACATGTGGTAAGGTCTCCTGGTCACCGGGGGTATCTGTTGCTAAATCGCCATTGTCGCTTCAGATGACTTGGTTGTTGCGATGCGTTTCCTCTCATATCTTTCCCAACTGTCCTGCCGTCTGCATGTGGCCGCGATTGTGGCTTAGCTTAAGCCAGTGGGCAGGCCGGTGCACTTTCTTTTTCATTCTTCCTGCAGTCGCAACAACAACAAAATTAGCCGCCGCGGTGGCTGAGTGGTTATGGCGCTCGGCTGCCGGCCCGAAAGACGCGGGTTCGATCCCGGCCGCGGCGGTCGAATTTCGATGGAGGCGAAATTCTAGAGGCCCGTGTACTGTGCGATGTCAGTGCACGTTAAAGAACCCCAGGTGGTCGAAATTTCCGGAGCCCTTCACTACGGCATCTCTCATAGCCTGAGTTGCTTTGGGACGTTAAACCCCTATAAACCAAACCAAACCAACAACAAAATTGCTAGTTAGGTGCTCCATCCGTGAAGCAGCTGACGTTGAGCGTGTGTACTGCGCACGGCATCTTCGTCGGCTACGAGAAGCTGCTTCGGGCAACCCCGAAGTCGTTGCTTGGCGCGGAAACGCACGTCAGCGTAAGAAAGAAGCTCTAAGGGCTAAGCATCCGTACGTAGCTCTCGCTAGGCATATCCTGGCCTAGCTGAGCTAAGCCGCTCCCACTTTTTTGTTGCTATTTTTATTGTCTGAGGCTGAGCAAGTGAACGCGCCCGTTTGAGCAAAACATAGTGCACATCAGATGGCCTAGATAGCCTCCTGCACTTTGATACCTTGAGTTTATGTTGCTTGGGTTTAGACTGCGACTGTACTTCTGCACGAATTCCCTCTTTTTTTTAATCACGAGAACTACTGTCACACTAAAACCATTTTTTTTGTTCTTCCAATGCGTTCGAGATTGCTACTGTGCGGTGAAAACTTTGGGATTGAGTGACATAAACAATCCTTTTTCTATTTTCTAATCCTTTATCTTTAAGCCATAAAATAATTACACTAATAATTACACATATATAGACGGCAGAGTAAAGCGGAGAGAACTTTCCCGCTATGGTTTCCTTGGATTCTGTTGCTTTAGGCTTCCCTCAAACCTGTATCTTACCCACTATGTTTAAAATACTGATATCGCGCCCTCTTCCACTCTCGCAAAAAATGCTCTCATTTGGTCTGTTCAACGAGTACGCTAATATGAAAAAAAATGCATAGCCGGGAAAATGCTAACAAGTACCGCTAACATTTGTGGTTACCATCCATCTCTGCGTTTTTGTTCATATACGGCCATATACGCCATGCAAGTTTATAACTCAGTTCCAGCCTCTAAGCATGAAATATGAGGTAATGTTAGCTTTATGAACAAACTGGCTTCTTTGCAGAAGAAAGCATTGCATTATGACACTCGTTATCCAGAGATATGGAATCAATCGGCATGTCGCGCAGATTTCAGAAAACAGACGATAAAGCGTAGGACACTAAACTAGCTTGATTTGCTTTGAAAACGCGATCTTCAACTGGAACAAGCATCAAAAGATGGTATAGGGCCCATTTTATCCCCTACCGCAGCTACATTTTTTTTCAATAGTTTAAATACAAACGTAGATTTTTATGTTCTCTTGCCTGGCGGATGTTTATCCGCGATACCTCGCATATTTTCCCTAACGTCTGTTTTACTTACTTCAGCGTACAGCGATTGCAACTTCATTTCCGAGTAGAATCTATATTCTGTAGTATTTGAGAGCAGGTAGTGCACTGTTGCCATTCTTTTTTTCTTGCTAGTGGAAATATGCGCGTGCGCTTATATTAGACATTTGACGTGAAAGCACTCATATGCTCACCAATACGAAGAATCATGTCCGTCCAATCTTATGCGGACGCCTAGCAGCAGAGACGCCGTGCTAAGTTTAAAAAAAAAAGCATAACACAAAGAAACCTCTAAAATTGGCACGGCAAACCTCAAATTTGGCCATACCAGTCACGATGGTGACCTCCAAATTTGGCCCTGGCCACTTGCAAAATTTGGCTCGGGTCACCCGCGAAATTTAACTTTGGCCGATTTAGATCAAAATCAATGTTCGATGTCCAACCGTAATTAACCGTGGCCAACGCGATGGTATCTCCAAATTTTGCCCTGGCCATTTTAAAAATTTGGTCCGGGCCACCCCCAAAAATTTGACCTTGGCTGAACTGTACCAAAAAAAAACAGTGCTTTTGCACTATAATCGGTTTCACCAAGTTAAAACGCGGACAATTTTTGTTTTGTGCGTTACTTTTTTTCATAATTAGAACATCGAGAGAGGGATTGCCCCTTCATTTATCTTTGCCGCACAAACTATAACAGCATTTACTTTTCATTGCTTCTGTTCTTGCGTACGTTCATGCAAGTGGTTCCTTTTGCTGAGACTTCTGACTTGAACACCGTCATGATTAATATATATATGACAACGCCCATTTTAGGACTGAGGCTTCTCCCATATCTCTCCCAATAACCCTGTCCAGTGCCAGCCACGGCATATTTTTTAGTCTCCTCCACCAATCTGACTTCCTGCCACCCTTCTCTCTGCATGCCTTCTCTTGGAATCCAGTCCGTTTCCTTGACGACCATCCGTTATCTTGCCTTCGCAATACATGTCCTGCCCTAACTGATTGCTTCTTGATTTCGACTACGATTTCATTAACTCGCGTTTGTTCCCTCACCCATTCCGCTCTATTTTCTTCTCTTAACGTTACACCATTTTTCTTTCCATGGCTCGGAGCAATTTAAGTTGAACCCAATTCGCTAGCTTCCACGTGTCTACCTCATAGGTGAGTTCCAATAGGATACAGCTTTTATGCGCTTTTCTCACGAAGAATATTGGTAAATTGCCATTTATGATGTGAGAGTACCTGAAAAATGTGCTCGGCCACAATCAAATTGTTCTAATTATATTACTCTCGTGGTACAGGTCTGGGGTCACTAGCTGCCTTAAGAAGAGGTAATCCCTTACCACTTCCACTACCTCGCTACCAATTGCAAACTGCTGTTCCCTTCCGAGACATTTGAACATTAGTTTAGCCTTCTGCATGTCAAATTTTGGACCGTCCTTCTTGCTTCGCCTAAGTCAACGATCACTCATTGGAATTAATCCCTTGAGTTACTTACGAAGGCAACGGCATTGCCAAACTGCAACCCCACCTGCTGCCAATCCAATTCTCTTAATCATCTGCAAACAGGCGGTGAATAGCATTGAGGAGATCGTGTCTCATTGCCTGTAACCCTTACTCATTGAAAGTTTGTTGCTTTCTTTGTGGATGACGATGGTGTCGGTGTAGCCGTTTTAGATATCTTCAAGTATTCTTACATGAGGCTCTCACCTAGGCTTCGGGAGGTAGAGCGTTCTATCCCCGCGGCTGCCATTCTACCGAGCCCTTCAATCCACTAAGAGCAAGTGGTGTCGCGGCCTGGCACTTTCCTCCACAGGGGTGCACCACGTGGAAAGGTAGCCTGCGCCTCAAAATGCCCGTCGAATGCGGGCAAGAAACGACTCTAAAGCAGTTGAACCCGCAAACTCTCGCCACGTGCACATAGAAATCCGCGGCACGGGACCGAGCTAATTGCAGAGCTGTCGGACAGGCCTTTGCCCTGCGTTGGGCTTTGTTTGGCCTCATGGTGATTAACATTCAGTAAAGGCATACAATACGTAACTTTCCATCCGCTTCTGCAACAGCGAATATAAGTGATAAAGCGTAAATATTGCTCGCTGCGCAGTTCAACATTATGCATTTAGGAGGTTACTCTGATATTCGCACTGATTTGTTCGTTTTTTTTTTCAGGGTGAGGGAGCACATTAAGGTGATCGCTCGGCTTCTTTCCAACCTCACCCATCATGGCTTAAATGAAAATAATTTTTTAACATAGAAATTATTACAAACGAGTAATTTTTTTCACCAATCAAGTTATTCAAATTTCTTCGTGAATTTACACTGACTTGATTGCACGCTTCTTATCCTACTTCTTTTCTTTATTCTGCTGTTTCAAACTTCCAATTTCTCTGAGAGGTCGCAAATATTTTTATGTCCAGCTGTGCGAAGGCTCTCTAAGTTTATCAGAGTGAATTTGATTCCGGCTCTAAGTCCAATTCTGCTGCAGATCCAATTGCCTTCTTTCGTACACTGTTGGATCTGCCCCTTTCTTTGTTACATATTTTACTTCCTTATCAGTTCTGTTTTAGCCATAAATTTATTAGACTATTAGCTAAAATTTTTAAAAATAAAAGTGAAAATAGATAAAAACATTCCGATGCACTTTTCTTGGTTTCGGTGAACGTTGGCTTCATTTTCACTGTAAGTTATTGGGCATCATAAGCTCTTTCGCAAAGAAAGGTACTAGAACACCTATTTCTATCCTGCGATCGTAATTTTCAAGGCGGGCTATTTAGCCAACCTTCAAGCTTACACAGGATAGGCTTCGAGAGATAAATAATATAAACAGCCAACATGAATCATTTGACATCAAACTTGTCACATCTCAAAAGTCAGTCCCTATTTGACCATCTAATTTCATCCCTCAGTGCATCAATCTGTATTCCAAGAGAAGGCAAGCGTAGCAGGGAGCGTCAGAATGTTAACTGGGTGGATGAGACTAGGAAGTTCGCGTGCGGGGTTAGGGTTGCCGCAGCTGGCTCAAAACGGAGATATTTGCAGGGGTATCGTAAAGGGCTTTTTCTTGCCGTGGGCGTATTTACTCTGCTGATGACGAATAATCATTAAAGGCATTCAGCACGTCACCTTCCAATTACTTCTATAAGTCAAATGGACAATAATAAAACAAACATAGGCACTAAAATGACCTGTGCAGAGTCCTTGACAAAAGTGTAAACACGCAGGGATTAGTTTCTGGATCCTAATGGGCGGCTTGGAACGCTACGCCACCGCTTGACATCTTCGGAAGGCGGTACAAGCGCTTGGCCTCTTCCGTCTGAAGCTAAGGGCTCCCATGGCTGCTACAAGATCCACGCTACACCATTTAGAAGCTAACTGCGCTGACGTTTCTCAGAGGCTGTGCATAAAAGCGTATTTTCCTTTTTCAGGTGGAGGCAAATGACCGGCCATGTTAGAAAGGTGTGCCTCATAGATGGAAGCGTCTACCAGGAGTTTTCCTGATGATTCCTTTGTTATAACAAGCCGTAAAATTGTGAAATAAACTGTTTTACAGCGCTAGCTTTGAGATCCATCTGCGTTTTTTTTCGTTGTGTACAATTTTTCTTGCTCACTTGAAATTATGAAAACATTTTTAAATTAAGCGTATCGGCGACGCCAACTATTAGGCACTACCACTCAAGCTTTCCTTGGATTTAACAGGCTTGAATTTGTACATTCGGGCGTCGGGAATCCTCATCAAGAAAATTTAACGCCCTCGAGGCTGTACAAAACGGCCACCAGGTTCATTCACTCCACATACTCCTACAGCATTAGCATATCAACAGTAAAATATCAACCCAGTTTGTCTCATCTTCCCACTTGTCGTCGCATCGCCAGTCTCGCCCTGTTTCCCAAGTTTTTTTTATTCACCACTATGACAGGAACCACACATCTGTACACTCCCAACACGCAGATCACCCCCGTATCGGTCATTCGCTTCAAGTTTCACGTCCACGTGCCCATACCGCTCTTTTTATTAATTCATTTTTTACGTGCAGCACCAGACTGGAATGCCCTTTCTCACCATATTGCCGTCATATCTTGCCCGTCAACATCCTCAACCACTGCGAATGTATGCACTATATAAACCAACCCCTAAAGTAAGACCCCATCAGGGGTCCTTAAGGAAAAAACGCAGATGTGGTGTGATTGGTCTTTGAAAATAACATATTATTGTTATTCAAAACTCCCGGCTGTTCAAGAGATAACCCGCGTAATGGCTCGCTTGCTGGCAACTTGGTATAACCTCTTCATCGTGCTGATACGCTGAACGTTCATTCGTGTCAATACGTTCCACATGAAAACGCTTGTTCAGAGCGTTGGAGCGGTGTGCATCGGGATGAAGCCTATACCACACCTGCTTTACTGCGGGACCAGAATTTGTGCCTTTGCCGTTCGCATAGCTATGCTGCGGCACTTAAACGAAAGTACTGTACGAGAAATCTCTGCTAAGTAAAAGCAAAGCTCTAGCGCTGCATAAAAATTACAGAGCTGTAGTTGCCAGGTCTGTGGGAGACGCTGGAGTGAACCCGTTTGCCATGCCCACAACGAATGCACAACAGCGTTGCGCTTTGAGGAGGAGGAGGAAGAGGAGGAGGAGAGAGATACTAATGAAATAGGGGAGTTACGCTGTTAAAGTGCGTAACGCAGTGGTGCGCGCATCGGCAAGAATTAGCCCTGTACGGATGTTGTGCTGAGAGCGTATGCCGTCTGCTCGCCACCTGACCGAGCGCTACAATGACCCCTGTGCCGAATTCGTGCTGTGGAGTACTCGTGTTGTGGGCCCGTATAGTCTGGTGATGTTGTCAAATCTTAAGCAGTGTGTATAATGTAAATATAAAGTTTCTTCTGCATTTTCACTACGAACAGGTCTCGGTGTGTTCCGCCAAAGCAGTGCACGGGGCCTAGTCTCGCCTTTTTCGGGGAATCACTTCAACGCCCTTTTCCAGAAACATCTGGGCCAAGGGCGTCGCATCGATAGTGTGCAACTCAAGAATCAGCTGCCGCGAAAGCACCAATATACAGAATCTTCTGCACACCGCAGGGACTTACCATACTGAGCGCCCACAACTGAAACAGCGATGTGCTTGCTTGTTGAGAACGTCGCCAGTGCTTAAAGGCAAAGCGTCAGCCTCTCAATCACGGCCCCGAGTCGGCGGAAACAGTTCCTGACTGGTGTGGCCGATGCGGCGGCGGACTTTCACGTACAGCCGTCAGTTGTCCCCGACCATGTGCGAGCTAGAATGAAGCAGCTGCGCGCGACACCAACAAACAACGCTTATTTTTTACGGTTTTGTTATATATAACTGTAAAAAAATGTATCGAGTTATAGCTCTTTGCTGCTTACGTAAAACTTTTCTCTTTGCGAGCGTATGCAGCAGTGGAAACTCTGCCTTTGTCGCAATACGAGGAGCGGAATGGCTGGACGAAATTTCATGCCACTGATATATGCAGTGCAGTGGATAGCCACCTAGAACCATAGTCTCCAGTGTTGCGTATGCTTTCTTGGGCGCAGTTTTATCTTCCTCCCATCGAAACTTGCAAGCTGCTACACTTAAGTCCGCTCTAGAATAGTAAACACTACATCTGTTATCTGCGACAAACGTAACAGATCCCGTCTGAAAGTTTTGGGCCGTGGCGCGCTGGCTGAGAGTGCCATCTGTCAAGGCACTCCTGGTGGAGAACGGCGGGCCTGAGGAGAGTCCGTTGTTTGGTCTCCGACAGTATACCAGCCCTGCACATGATAACCCTTGCATGATAAGGCATTTTGCTTAAACAAGATATAAGCGATAGCGTGGTTTAGCTTGTACTTTTGCCATTGGCAATCTCCCCACTGAAATCACCCATGAGGCAGCGAATAGCAGTTCTTGAAGCGAGCAAATGCTAAATACTACTGACTGTAAATATAGTTTTCCACGAATTAAAAGAAACACTGAGTACGCTCCATCCAACCTCTGTTCCGTGTGAAAACTGAGTGTTTGGCTCTTCCTGGCTGCGGTGCTCTTTGTCCGCTAACAGAACATACAATGATTATCCCGAAACTTAGATTGAAAAATTTTCTTGCTGTTTGATTCTAGTTCGCGACTTAAGCCTGCAAAGGTTTCTTTGATCAGCTCTTGGAAGTGAACTTTCAGTGATGCGCGAAAATTATCTGGAGACGCCATGGTTTCCTTGAGAAAACAGCCCATCTTGGCGGGAAATGTATTTCATTTTTTGACCTCTTATAGCTCATGAAAGGTAAGTTTTCAGTGAGATATGTCTCTGTTTCTATAACAATGGTTTCATCAATAGAAAAAAAAACTTAGTTTCGGTCCACGATGCCTTTATAAACAGATGAGGTTGCTCACGCAAAAAATCTCTTCTCTGCTTTCCATCCGACGCTTTTACAAGGCTGCGAGTTCCGTTGGCACGTTTAATAAATAGCGCCCAGCCACTGTCAGGCAATGCTTTAGACAATCCCCATTGGCGGTTTCCCCCTAGCACTTTGCGCAGTCATGCGCAGCCTTGCCGGCATTGCAGAATCGAGGTGTAGAAGAGTCTTAACGGTAAATACTAGATGTCTATAACGACTGCACAGCTACCATAGTTCTCCATAAAACTAGCTATAAAATTTTAATAAGGAAGGGTGTCAGGCAGGGAGACACGATCTCGACAATTCTATTCCTGGCCTGTTGACAGGAGGCGTTCCGAGGCCTGGATTGGGAGTTCTTGGTGATAAGAGTTATTGGAAAATATTTAAGTAATCTGCGACTTACTGATGACAATGCCTTGATAGTCACTCAGGGGATGAACTGCAAAGCATGATCAATGAGTTAGACAGGCAGAGCAGTACAGTGGATCTAAAAATGAACATGCAAAAAACCAAAGTAATGTTCAACAGTGTCACAAGGCATAGCAATTCACAATTGGTAGCGAGGTGCTGTAACTGGTAAGGGAATACGTCTACTTCAAGCAGGTAGTGACCGCGAAACAACTAGATGAACAAGAATGGGGTGATTTGGCAGGCTCTTTCAGATAATGAACGACAGTTTACCAATATTCCTTATGAGAAAAGTATGGAACAGCTATACATACTAACCTATGGGGCCAAAACGTGAAGGGTAATCAAAGTTAAGGACAACGCAACGAGCTATGGAAAGAAAAATGATAGGTCTAAAGTTAAAAGACCGGAAGCGGGCACAGTGGGTAAAACAGCCAATGCGGGGTAATGCCACCCTAGTCGAAGTCAAGAGGAAGAAATTGCTGTGGAAGGCATGTAATCCGAAGGCAAGATATCCGCTCGCACTTAAGAGTAGATTAAGAACTTTTCGGGGATATGGTGGCCGCAGTTGGCAAATTACATGGTTAATTATGGAGACATGTGAGAAGCCTTTGCCTTGCAGTGGGCGTCGTCAGGCAGATGATGATAATGACTTTAGTGTAGACCGCCGCCGCTGTTGCTTTTTGCTTATCGACTAAAATTTGAGTTTTGGCTAATTGGTTCATACTTGAAACATTAGAGAGCATCGCAAAAGAACGACAGAGAAAACAGCAGAAACATTGAAACAGAGCACTGGCGCTGACCACCAACTTTCCATTGTGAAGCCACTCCACGCATTATAAAGCCATAATAAACCATGTGACAGTTAAGGAGCAAATGAAGCACGAAGCAAAAAAAGCGGGAAAAAATAAAAGTATGGTTCTTTCGTTTCGTTTCATATAATTTATTAATACCCAGAGAGTCGTTTGGCACTACAGATGGGAGTGATTAAATAGATAACACATTAAACAAAAGCAACCAACGCAACAAAAATTAAAAAAAATACGAGTTGCTAGGCTCCTAATTGTACAATGTTAGCTGGTGCATTTTTGAAACGATGATGGTCTTGAACGGCGGCGATAAGCCCGGGAAGGCGGTTTCAATCCTGTGACGTGCGTGGAATAAAACGGTGGGAACGGACAAAGAAGACGGAGTGTCCCTGCTAAGGTGTCTGCACACGGCTCGGATGAAAAATCTCGATATCCGCGTAAATACGTTCCTTATATCAGGAGAATGACTTCACACCATCTGAGGAAGCTCCCGAAGCTCATGCGCCATCTGACTGGGTGGAATTTCGCCCTCAGTCATCCCTGCAGATGGCCTGTGCTCCGAGACTAGGCCTAGGACCACCGGTGACGCGCTGGGAGAGGTGACTTCACCGGCCTCGTTCACATCGGTTTCAGCAACAACTCTTGTGACAACTGAGCCTGGGTCCCATCTCCTGGTTCCTGCTCCCGGTCCATAAGCGGCAGCGCACATTCCGCTTTCTCCAAATGCACCTCAGCCCGTGAGCGATCTGCCCTCTGGGCGGAACTCGGCAATGGCTGCCCAGCCTCCACTGCTGGATGGGGCTTCAACCGCGCTGCGTGAGGAGGAGAGCTCTAATATGGACCTGTCTTCAGCGCCTCCATCCGTGCAACCCGCTTCCCGCAGTTCTCAAAAGCGTCCGTCAGGGGACACTGCAAAGAATTCGTTTTCTGCCAATTGCAGCTCACAAGGCAAGCGTTCCTGCCCAGCTTATGCCAACCAGGTGGTTGTGCCGACATCGAGATCGGTACCGTATAAAGTGGCCATTAAAGCGCTGTCAGCCAAAAGCCTGACAGACATTCCGAACAGGATTCTTCAGGCGAACCTGGACTCGTGTCTTGGGACCAAACGTTTCCGTGGCTTCACGTCTAGAACGAAATCTAATACCATCGCTGTGTGGCTCCCGACCTTGGCTGCTGTCGAGCATCTGCAAACGCTCAAGTGCGTATCGATTACAAGCGAGATCTCGGTGCCGGTCCAGGTGTACCTAGTATAAGGTTCGGACCTACAACGCTCGGAGATATGAACCCGATCTCTCGCGACGGCAGTGGTATGTGTGGTGTGTGCAGTTCTCGGCAGTCATCGAATGCTGCTCTCTGGCGGACGTTCCGTGCAGTTGAACATGGTTCCCGTCGTCCTGACGCAGCGGCCACAGCATGCTTCGCAGCTAACTTAGCTCCGGATGATTTCGCCAGAGACGCAGCGCGGAAGTTTTTCCCCAAGTATGATGTGTTGCCTCCAAGGGTCATAGGAGCCCCTTTTGCTGCCACTCCAGCATATGTCGATAAGCTCCCATCTACAGCCGGCGCCGAGGGAATTGCAAGCCCATTTCCCATGACCGTGTTGCTTGCGGCAATAGATGAGGCCCGTCGGAAGACTGCGCCCGGCCCCGACTCCATTCCGTACGAGGTTTACAAGAACTTGTGTTCCGCTGTATTGCCTCAACTCCTCGCCACCATTAACAAGGTATGGATAGAAGGCGTCGTACGATAAACCTGGAAATCGGTTACTGTGATCCCCATCCAAAAGCCGGAGAACCAACCGACAGACCTTGGTAATTTCCGTCCTATATCTTTTACGCTAAAATTGTGCAAGCTTACCGAAAAAATGCTTGCCACACGACAGTCGTAGTGGCTTGAGCACCTTGGTTTCTACCACCCCGCCCAAATTGGCTTTCGTGCGTCCAAAGGTACAGAAGATGTACAGGCTGTCTTGGCGTCAGCAATTCTGGCATAAGCTCGCAGCCACAATGCACGTACTGCACTGGCCATGGACGTTAAAAAAGGCGTACGATAATATCAGTCATGCTGCCATCCTGGAATTCCTTGACATGCTCCAGTTCCCCGTTAGAGTGCGCAATTTTGTTAGTTGTTTGTGGAGTGGGCACGTCGGCTGGCTGCGTGTCAGCATCATGTCAAACCCGCTCGTATTTTACATGCAGATCCTCCTTGTCTCGACACTGACGGCCAGCACACTGCAAGCATCAGCATGCTCGGTCATCGACGCACCGTCCCCTTACGGAGACTGCGCATACCAGCCACCCTGTCAAGCTTCTGTGTACCCGGTCATCCAAGCGCCCTTCTCCCGCGGAGCCTGCGCACAAGAACCACCGTGCTATGACGATCGCTGGGCACTATCACAGCCAGCTTCATCGACATCAACAACTCCGGCTATAAAAAGAACGCTGCCTACAAGTTCCCTCAGTGGGCACGTCGGCTGGCTGCGTGTCAGCATCATGTCAAACCCGCTCGTATTTTACATGCAGGTCAGTAACACATTTTCTACTGTTAAAACAAGCGACCGATGTTTCATTCAGCTCACGTGCCCACATAGTGTCGCTATGGTCCTCCTTGATTTAAATGATTTTGATTAATCTTTGTTGATGCTTTGCGGCGATGTAGAGCCCAGCCCCGGGCCCCCGACTGAACAAATGCTAGCTGAACTACTCGAAGGCCAAAAGAACGTCCAAAGGCGCCTAAATGAAATTGAATGTAAACTAGAATTAGTAGAAGCCTCAGTAACAGCCATCAAGGAAATTAATGTAAAAATATGTAGCCTTGAGAAGACTATTCGAAATTTATAAGGCAAACTGACTGATTTAGAAGACCGCTCAAGGCGGATCAACATTCTGGTTTATGGTATTCCCGAGAAAGTCGAAGAAACACATGATGACCTAATTAAAAGTGTAGTCGAGGACGTATTTGATACCACGCTTGGTGTGCGGGTAACGTCCGCTGAACGAATACACAGGATAGGCCGGATTCAGCCAGATAAATCACGGCCAATTATAATAAAACTGATGGACCACCTGCTTGGGCCTACTGTAGGCCTGCAGTATGTTCTAAATAAAAAAAAAGTTGATGTACTGGAGAATTGCTTCAAGTTGAAAGGCAAAAAAATCTCAGTCTCGGAGGATTTTTCAGTGCCCACTAGGCAAAAGCGAAAGGAATTATGGGACAGCACAAGCGAAATTAGAGCAAGTGGAGAGAAAGTTAAGCTGCTCTACGACAAAATCAAGATAAATAATGAGCTGTTTCAATGGGACGAGGACAGCAATAGAAGGGTTCCTGTTGGCAAACAAGCAAGCAGGCATAGCCGTCAAAGCTGAACCGAAACTTGCAATAAAAAGCCTCTTAGATGCATCAACATTAATGGTCGGAGCATCATAAATAAATCCGAAGACCTGGAGAGCATAGTATCAGCGTACAAACCGCACATAACAATTGTAACAGAAACTTGGTTAAACTCTAGCATTCGCGACGACGAGATTACACCGCCAGGTTACAGTATGTTTCGAAAAGACAGGAATTCCCGAGGGGGTGGTGTGGCAATTATATTTCACGAAGCGCTAAATGTAACACGTCTACCTGACATACCTGCGATTGAATGTGTTATCGCGAAAGTACATCTAAAAGATTTAAACTTCATCGTAGGCGGATTCTACAGGCCCCCAAATAGCGATAGTACGTTTTTTGATGAACTAAACGAATTTCTATGTTCTACAAAAAGTCTTTCTTCAAACATGTTACATGGCGGCGACTTCAATATTCCTTCTATTTGCTGGGACGGCCCATTTCCCGATCCCCTGTCTGGGGCAGCTGAACCACTTGTTGACCTAATAATTTTGCACGGCTGAACACAACTGGTAAAGCGACCAACCCGCATCCTGAACGACACTTCTTCGATATTAGATCTTTTCCTGGTCAGCAGTAGCCTACTTCAGCGTGATCCAAAAATACTTGTTACTGAGGGCATATCTGACCACAAAATGATATGGTTAACCTTAGAACTCAAATATGTGACAAAAAACAAAAAGGAAGAACGTTTGGTGCCAATCTTTTCACGTGCTAGTGATGTCGACATATTAGATGCCTTAGATAGTTCATTCTCTAACTTTGTCCTTCTTGCCGAATCAACTGAATGCTGCGTGAACGACCTGTGGTGCTTTTTCAAAGAACTTGTTCTGAGGTGCATCAAGCGCTTCATTCCCGTGCGGCTGAAGAGAACGCAACAAATGAATCCCTGGAAAACAAAAGAAATTGTACGCCTGGGAAGAAAAGCGAAAAAAATTAGAAAGCAGCATCGCAGGTGCCCTTCGGCAACTCATGCAGATAAGCTTTGCGCATTACGTTGGCAGTTGAAAGACAGTATCAGTAAAGCCAAAAAACACTTCTACCCTGTTTCTATGAAGAATTTTCTCCTTTCTTCCCCGGCAAAGTTTTGGCGCCACTTCTCTTCAAAAAAAGAGCCCTTGCCCAGTTTTTGCATAAATAATGAAACAGTGACCGATAAAGCATTGATAGCAGTGTCATTTAATGAGTTGTTTTGCTCTGTGTTTACAAACGACGATGGTATAAGACCAAGTTTCAACCTACCCGCTAATTGTCCTCCTATCGATAAGGTCTGCATATCAGAAGAAGGCGTTCTGTCATTATTGCTTATCTTAGATACTAAAAATCGCCGGGAATCGATGGCATACCAAACGCCTTCCTTGTAAGGTATGCCGAATGGTGTTCAAAATACTTGTGTTTACTATTTAGCAAATCCTTGTCGCGAGCTGAGTTACCAAATGATTGGAAATATGCCAAGATTACACCAATACCCAAAACAGGAGACCGCTCATTAATTACTTCATACAGGCCCATCTCAATACTCTGCACATGCGCTAAGACATTCGAGCATATTATCTTCAAGCATATTATGACGTTTGTCGAAATTAATAACATCATAGATTATAGGCAGCACGGGTTTCGTAAAGGGCTATCGACTACAACGCAGCTAGTCGAAACTGTTCACGACATCGCAGCAGTTCTAGATAGGCAAGGCCATGTTGATATGATTTTCTTAGATTTCGAAAAGGCATTTGACCGCGTGTGTCACCAAAAGTTGTTTCTAAAATTAAAACCGATATTAAAAAATGAGTCACTGCTACAATGGATAGAGGCATATCTTTCATCAAGGAAACAAAGCGTGTTCATTGATGGAATGTGTTCAAGGCCGGCACTTGTTCGTTCCGGCATCCCACAGGGATCTGTTCTCGGCCCGTTATTTTTTCTTATCGTTATTAACGACATAGTAACGAATATACCGGTGAAAATCAGGTTGTTTGCAGACGACTGCATCCTTTATAATGAAATTAACAGCCCAAGAGACCAGGCCGTATTAAATTCTTCACTTACCGCGATCGAAACATGGTGCTTGACATGGCAAATGAAGATAAATACAAAGAAAACAGTAGCAATGACAGTCACCAGAAAACGGCAACCATTACCCTTTAAATACTGCATCGATGGACAGGTTCTCTCTTCTGTACTAAGTTACAAATACTTAGGTGTAATTCTAACATCCGACCTCAGATGGAATGAACACGTAACCTACATCACAAAAAAGTCCATGCAGAAACTGGGATATCTGAGGAGATGTTTGCGACAGTCAACACAAGAAATAAAACTTCTAGCGTATAAAACCTACATTAGACCAATCCTTGAATATTGCTGTATTGTATGGGATCCATGTACCCAGCAAAATATCAATAAGTTGGACAGCATCCAAAGAAAATCGGTAAGATTTATATTCAGTTCCTATAGCTGGCGCACTTCACCAAGCATACTTGTTAAACAGGCTGGCTTAGACCCACTACGAATCAGACGCTATCGGGAAAGGTTGAAGATCATGTATTTACTGTACCATGACAAACTAGGAGTAGAAAAGAATAAGTACATTGAACAAGTCACTAGACGCCCAACGCGATCGCATCACTTAAAAAAAAATAAAGGAATATTGTAGTAAAACCGATGGTTTCAAAAATTCATATTTCCCACGAACGGTCCGAGATTGGAACTTGCTGCCTCCAAACACAGTGGAAAGTCGATCCGCCGAGTCATTCTGCAGCGCGTTAAAGAAAAACATAGGTATGTAAATTTTTTATTGGAAACAGATGAAGTATAACCTGTCTTATTTATTTGTTGTGATTTTCCCTATCACAGCGATGGTCTAAAATTAGCATTCATGTGCCTACATTTCTTTTTACTTTTTTATGCGAAAACTGTGCTAAAAATGTTTTGCAGTGATTTTTATGCTGTGTTATGTTTGTTTCTATCTTATTTCCCACTCCTGCCTAAGGCCTCAAATAAGGCTGGCAGTATCTTCGAAATAAATAAATAAATCCTTCCTTGAAAGCCGACACTTTGCCATACGCCTCAGTGCTGAGGCCGTCGAATCATTTGTGCCTCTTCACGGCGTACCCCAGGGATCGGTATTATCGCCAATATTATTCATAAGTGCTTTTATCGCCCTTTCCTGACGCTTACATGATGTCTCTGATATTAAGTTTTTTTTGTACGCTGATGACATGACGGTGTGGAGCACTCACAACGACCTGACGATTCAAGCAGCAGCCCTATAATCATTTCATTTCATTTCATTTATTGCTTTTGTTTGGCCAGTACAGAGACTGCAAACAAGGGAGAGCAAGCTAAAGGCGCCTAGTAGCGCCTGACAGAGGCCTGCCCTCCCCATGTAAAAAAACAAAACAAACAAAGTGGCACTTGGCAATGGTACAGAATTTCCATAAGTAGCAGAAACTAGAAAAGCAGCGGATATATTGACAACGAAACAGAAATCAGTCATGCATAGAGCTAAGCACAACAAAACTAAGAGCAAAACATAACAAAGACAAAAACTGATTAGGTAAAAACACACCACAACTAGCTATAACAAAAATATTCATGAACAGATTTCCTAAATCTGACCTCGGACATAATTTGTACTGACAATTCTGTTAAGTATGGATAGGTGTTTAATGTATGAGGAATTATGTGAGTCAGTTTTTGGAACCCATAGTTTGTACGGGATTTTGATGCATGGTATTGAGGGTGCCTTAGACTGTAAGCTGTTTGGGCAATTAAACATGTGCTCTCGAAAGTCTGCCAGTTTCCTTTCATAAGGTTTCTGATATAAACAGCAAGCTTCTTGTGGTAAACGGCCGTGATGGTTAGCAGTCTATGGTTGAGGAAGGAAGGACCCGTGCTCTCACGGTAATGTAAATTATCAATCGCTCGTACAGCTCTTTTTTGTAAAGTAAGTACTTTTACAAGATTGGTTGAGGTAGTCGTTCCCCAGATCAACAAACAATATTGTACATGCGAAAAGACTAGAGAGAAATAAATTTGTAGTTTGAATTTTCGAGGCAGTATTGTGCGAAATTTATTTAGGATACCAACAGAGCGAGCCATTTTAGTGCAAACGTAGTTTACATGATCTGTCCAGAGTAAGTGTTCTTCAAAAATGATTTCAAGGAACATTGTAGAGCTGACACGAGTTATAGGAGCTTGTTCGAAGTGAATTTGGAAGTTGTTCGGAACTTCCTTATTTTTGGCTCTAAACAGTATGTACTTTGTTTTCCTGACATTAAGTTCTAACCTATTTGATTTTAAACAAACAGACAATTGGGATAACCAACTATTGGAGGCTGCTTGCAAAATATTACTATCTTGCCCTGAAAAAAAATACGTTAGTATCGTCTGCATAGATTATAATGTTGTCTGCTGGACGAAGGTTGACGATATCATTAATATATAATAAGAACAACGTTGGTCCTAGAACGGAGCCCTGTGGCACACCAGACACAATCTGACCAATCTCAGATGAAATACCGTTAATGATAGTTGTTTGAGATCGGTTGTCAAGGTAGCTAGCAAATAAGGTTAAAGGAACGCCTCGTATTCCATAGCAACTGCATTTTTTCAAGCAATATCTTATGGTTAACCGAGTCAAACGCTTTCCTCATATCAAGGAATATGCCAACTGTTAGCAGTTTATTTTCTATGTTTCCAATTAGCTTTTCTTTGATTTCCAGTAAGGCGGCCTCAGTTGTTTTGTTTTTTTGAAATCCGTACTGTTGCTTGGAGATGACATGGTTTTTGTCGAGATATTGAGAAAGACGTGTGTTGATTGCAAGTTCCGCAATCTTAGAGAAAACTGAAAGAATGAAGATCGGCCGATAATTATTTAAATCATTAATGTCACCCCCTTTATGAATGGCAGTGACACGAGCTATTTTCAACTGATGTGGAAATGTGCCTGTCGTGAACATTAGGTTGACTATATGTGCTAATGGTATCGCAATGACATCTGCTACTTTCTTGATCGGGACTGGAGCTATGCCATCTACACCTGGAGCACTATTACTGCGTAAGGAGTGAATAATGGTAATTATTTCTGAGTCAGTGCATGGTAACAAAAACATGGAATTACTTTGTTTACTGGTTATATAGACTGAGGCATCTTGATGTGGACCATCAGTTGATTTTCGTGGAAAAACAGATAAGAAATGCCCATTAAATTCATTCGCTAGGTCAGCGCCATCATAGTTCGCACCATGAATGTGGAGTGAGACGGGTGCGTTGGTTCTGTTTTTACCTAGAAGATCGTTAAGTGTATTCCATGTTCCCTTCGAGCCATCAGACATGGAGAACTTTCTCGCGTAATAATCACTTCTTGCTTTTTTAATGTCAGCGCCTAACTTATTGCGGAACGTTTTGAATTGACGGAGAATGTCAGTGTCTTTTGTTCTCACAAAACGAGAAAAAAGTCTGTTCTTTTCCTGTATGCGGTCATATATTTGTTTTGAAATCCACGGCTTTCTTGATTTTCTATGAGTTCTGTGCGTTGCTTGCGGAAATGCAGTATTATAGTGTTCTTGAATAGTAGATATAAAATTTGTGTACGATTGGCATGCATCCTCCTGTCTTAAAATATTACTCCAATCTGTGCTAGCACAAAGACGTCGAAACTCTGATAAGCTGTTTTCATCAATTCTTCTAAATGTAGAAGTTTCCGGTTTAATCCTGTGTTGTTTTGTTTGACTCGGAGCTATACAGAATATAGGCATATGGTTACTAATGCTTAATGTCAAAACGCCAGCCGGGACATCACTAGTGCAAATATTCGTAAAGCACACATCAATAAGCGTTTCAGAGTTATCAGTAACTCGTGTTGGTGAGAAAATTAAGTTCACAAATCCATAGCTGTTGTACAAATCTAGCAGATTTCTCGTAACGGACGTTTGACCCAGAATATCAACATTTATATCACCAAGAAAAACCACATCATTATTATTAAGAGAGACATATTCCAAAGTTTTTTCAACAAAGTTACAAAACGCAGATACCGAACCTGAAGGCGGTCTGTATATACCTATAAGAACAATTTTTCCGCAGCACAAAGACAAAGCTTCTACATCTTCATTCATTTCACAGCATTCAGGTAAACAGTGATAGCCGATTTCATTCCTCAAATAAATTGATAAGCCCCCTCCTCTTTTCTGTTGTCGAGCCAAAGATACGCATTTATAATTATCAATGTTAGGAGCATCATTATCATTGCTAAACCAGAACGGAATCTGAACGGATCATTAACATGAAGAAGCTTCAACCGCTTTTGGATGAAGCGGCAAAGAATGATCCGTTCAGAGTGGCCAAGTCCAAAGATGTCATTGATTTTTTCTTAAAAGAGGATTTGTCTTCGGGGGCTAACTTTGCCTTCTCGATTGACATCGAAAACATGTTTTATTCTATCCCTCAAAGTGAAATTTTAATGACAGTGAAAGAGAGCATTTCTTTGGTGAATTTTATAACTCTTTTAGAGTTTTACCTTTCCAGCACATTTGTAAATTTTGATGGCGGGATGTACGTTCAGCGCGATGGTGTGTGCATCGGATCTTGTGTCGCCCCCGCGCTAAGTGATTTGTTTTTAGCCAGTTTGGACAGACGCATTGAAGCGTGCCTTGACAACAGGATTTTAAAGATATTTAGATATGTCGATGACTTTTTGGTAGTTACAAAGATTACTCAGGATGACAAAAAGGATGTTCTAGTCGAACAAACCTTGCAAGTAATTAAGTCTTCTGCCTATGGTCTTAATTTCACTCATGAGTTTTCAAAAGAGGGCAGCCTACAGTTCCTAGATGTTAGGTTTTTTTTGACCGACGCACGAGTTTGCTATATGTACCAGCCAAGGTCCAAAAAAGAACTTTTGAGTTTTGATTCGGCCCATTCAAAATTAGTAAAGAGAGGTATAGCCAAGACATGCCTTAGTGCTGCCATAGACAAGTCCTGCTCACACAAGGTGATGGAGAGTGTGCACCTGCAGGCGGATCGCTTGACGAAAGCAGGCTTCCCTAGGGAACTCCGGATATCTGTCGCTGAAGGCCTGCAAAAAATGATAACCGTTAAGAAACCGGCAACGACGACTGAGCTACAAGCTCATGAGCGGGTTAGATACGTGGCACTGCCCTACATCCATCAGCTGACACACCGCCTAAAGAAGGTGGCGCAGAAAGGCAAGGTCCGAGTTGTGCTGACTGCACCCGATAAACTCGGAAAACTGTGTAAAGCAGTTAATGATGCCTCAATTCTGAAGAAGCCCCGTTGCCCGATTAAACATCAAAAGCCATATGTGGCCTGCAGGACTAATGTGGTATACAGAATTCCCCTGTCATGCGGGAATTGCTACATCGGCCAAACTGGCCGCTGTATCAATGCTCGGCTTATGGAGCACAAGCTGGCTGTCGAGGCATTATCAGGTCCGGGACACTTGGCGGCACATTGCAAACGATGTAAGAATAAATGTTCTCCGATATTTAATCAGACCAGGGTCATTTTTGCAAGCTCAGATCAAAAACAACGCGAAATACTGGAAGCATTCCTCATTCACATAGAACGACAGCCTTGCGTAAGCAAACAATCGGTATCACTGTCATCTAAAGAAATTCATTTCCTGAACAAGAAGGTGCCGTTGCACATGCGCTTTAGGGTGTGATCTGATGTACACGTTTGCCTATATATTCATGTGCCTGTCTGAAAAAAAGCCAGTTGATGTTAGCGTTCGTGGTGTCCTTCTATCTTTGTCCGTGTCTCTAGCGCAGTTACCATGTGCATTGAATCTAATGATCACCAACTAGCCCAGCTGTCTGCTTTAAATGTCCTCGGTCTCCTTTGTTGTTCATGCAGTACCTTCAAGGTTTGGAGTCCAAGCTAGAGTGGAGCCGACTGGCTTCAACCTTTCTTTTTTCAATCAAGGAGAATGGAATAAACAGTCATTACCAGGACAAATATACGCCGATGATATAGTGGTAATGGCTGACAACAAGGAAGATTTATAGACGTTGATAGACATGTGGTACAGAGCTAGATAGATTATGTTTCAAGTTTAGTAAGGAAAAAACTGCAGTCATGATATTTAATGATGAGGTCGGCGAGCATAGAATGCAGCTGTCATGAAAAATAGGGCACTGTGGAATTACAATAGGTATGAAGTGGTAAGAGGGATCTGGAAAGGGGTGACGGTTCCTAGCCTGACGTTCTGTTATGCGGTCCTGTGCATGAGACCTGATGTTCAAGCAAGGTTAGAATTAAATTAAACAACGTGGCGTAGGGAGGCTAGCTTTAGGAACACATGGCAATACACCAAATCAGGGGGTACAGCGTGAGATGGGATGGGCGTCGCTCGAGAGCAGAGAAGCTAGCAGTAAGATAGCATTTGAGGAGCGATTGAGAAAAATGGGGGACAAGCAGTGGGCTAGGAAAGTTTTCAGACACCTGTATATAAGGAATGTTGATACGAAATAGAGAAAGCGAACTAGAAAATTGACAAGCACATATCTGAACAGCAGTAGGGGGACAAATCAGCAATTATCGGTTCACAAAAAGGTTAAAGAAGTAGAGAGAGCTCCGTGGAAACCAAGGATGCTGACGAAATCAACACTGGGAACATACAGCATTTTAAAGCAGGAAATTGCCAAAGAAAATATCTATGATCATTGTAGAGGAAGCTCTTTGTTGTTTGAGGCCATGACGGGAGTTTTGCAGACTAAGACATATAGAGTCAGGTACCACGAGATAGACACGTTGTGCGTTGAGTGCGGAGAGGCGGAGGAAACAGCTGAATACTTGATACTTTTCTGTAAAAGGCTTCACCCTACAGTGGAAAGCGGCAGGGCTGATTTATCTAAGGCATTGGGGTTTAAGGACAGTGAAGGGAAAGTAGATTTTAAACGGGTAGAAGTAACCAAGCGAAGGTTATCTGATTGGTGCCTAAAATCAAGACAAGAGTAAAATTTCAATAGTCATGGCTAGGTGGCTTGAGCTACCGCCCGATTTAAAGGGTTCAGTCGTATCCATACATCCATCCACCCATACATACATACATACATACATACATACATACATACATACATACATACATACATACATACATACATACATACATACATACATACATACATACATACATACATACATACATACATACATACATACATACATACATACATACATACATACATACATACATACATACATACATACATACATACATACATACATACATACATACATCCATCCATCCATCCATCCATCCATCCATCCATCCATCCATCCATCCATCCATCCATCCATCCATCCATCCATCCATCCATCCATCCATCCATCCATCCATCCATCCATCCATCAATTAATCCTTCGTCACCTCCGTCACTATACCGTCGATGATATTTTCCCGTCTAATATTGCGCGCGCGCCTGTTTGCACAGGTGTAGCGAGGACGGGTTTTCAGTGTTTTGTGCCGCACCGTCCTGCATTGTAGTGTGGCTCGTGCACGTATCTAATCACAGAAGAGTGTAGGTTCGCGTACCGCTGCAAACGTGCCGTACGTGGCAAACCGGGTCAGTGGCAGCCGACGAACCTTCTTCCACTCAGTGTCCCCTTGTTCTAGGTCGTCGCAAAGAAGTCTGTGCTCATTCTCGCTTTTGAAATCGCAGTGCATGGACGTTGTTACTGTGCATCTTATGTGATAGAATCTGCTCACTGTGCAGCAGGTATTGTGCCGATGTCTGCGCCAATGGTTCGGTGGCAGTGACTTCGTCATGAAGGGCATTTTCAAGGTAAGAATGCTTTATCTAGACTCGGACGCAGCTTTCTGGGACGTTGCCTTTCAAGGAGTGACTATGCAGCGGAAGATACGAGCTCTCACCGCCGGCTCACAGGCTTGTGTCGTTGGTTCGTGAGCGCGTGCGTGCAGCGCGCTCGTCAGAGCCGGCGTTTCGCGCTTGTATTTTCTGCTTCGTAGCCACAGAGAGCTGTCACCGATTAGAATATATGCTACGTGCCTGTTGCGAATCCGTTGAACGGAAACTTTAGTGCGCCTGTTTAACACAATATAAAATTTCTCAGTTAGTACAAAAGTAAGCGGCAACGAGAGTACTTTCAGGATAGCTGTCAAATGCTGCGATTGTGCAACTCGGCGAGTTATTCGCTTGCAATGCTTATCACTAGCTGAAAAGATGCATTACCATTCGGAGCATGTCCATTCAGTTCGCCTGTGTGGTTCTTTTCACAAAAGGAATGCCATAAAATACAGGAATGGGCTTCTATTTCCCTTGATTTAGCATGTGTAGAAGCTTCAGCGCAAGTCTGCCTACAATTTGCTAATAAATGTTAATAATGGAACACTCATTTGTCAAGCTTTTTGTGTTTCTGCGTCTTTTTGCGCGTGTAAATTTTCATCATGGTTGGAATATAAAGGGCGTCACGTCTGTTGAGCGTTACAATGCGCAATTAATGCCTGCTGAATCCTTTCACACATACTCGTATTTTGTATGTGCTGCCTTGATTATTCTGTGGTTTACTTGGTGCTTTAACCCCCGTATTCACAAACTGGCCTTACCTTTACCTTACTTTAGCGCGAAGGGCGCCTTTCAGAAAGGGTACTGAAAGTGAAAGGTAAGGGAAAAGCCAAGCAATGTTTCAGAAAGCCACCTTTCGGCTGCCTTACGGAAAGAGCCCTGACACCCAGAAGTGAGAGGTATGGTAACGAGGCTAAAGAAATATTAATGCTTGTCGCATTAGTGGATGTACTGATAACTTGTTTTGTATACTATAGAAAGCAGTTAAACATATACTGGAGCTGTCATAATCATTCAGGAGACGAAATTAACTAGCCTGACTCAAATTTTTACGCATGTTTCCTCTTAGTCTAGCCACAGTGATAGGCAGCCGTCGATACAAGAAGCTTTGTTGAGTCGACGTCGGTGTTTATTTTCGTGTGCCTCGATCGTGGTTTCTTGTGCTTGTGCGCGTTTGTTGTTTGGGGCTGACCGTCAGAAATGTACCTTTTCTGAGGATTGTTGGCCAATACGGAGATGCTGGTAGAAGTTACAACTGCGATACAAGGAAATTTCATCCCATAGCCGCTTTGCTGCTGCTGCCTTGTGCGGCTCGGCCTTGGTCCACTGCAAGATCCACTGCTGAAGGCGTCGCGGATATCGTGCATATCTTATTATGGGACGGGTTCACAGTGAAGGGGTGATGAGAGTAGTATTTTTATTATAGCGCTGGCCTTTTCCGAAGCGCCCTCAGCTACGGCATCGATGCGAAAATAGCTAGGCTTAGCGACGAGCAGGGCAGTCAGGAAGCAGCGTAGTCCGTCGCCCGGCGCGCCCGTAGGCGGTGTCGCTGCCGGAAGGTGGGCTCTTGTGCAGGCATGCTGCCATTGCTCGAATATTGCAGACAGACTTTCTGATAGCATGGCTGTTTTGTTTTTTCTGGTGCGAACGTGAAGTACACCAAGCCGGCTGGCCGGCCGGCCTAGCTGAATCCCGTGCGCCGGCGTCAAAAAATGAGCTGTTCTTTACGTAAATAATAAAACATGAGATAGAAAAATGTCAACAATGTATCATTTTTGTGGAGTACCGGCCAATACTGAGTTGCTGGTAAAAGTGACAACTGAGATGCGAGCCAATTTCTAGCGAGAACCACCTCGCAGATTCCGTTGGTCCGCCGTTGCGGTCCGGCTCGCTTGGCGTTCGCCAGCTCCGGTGCCGAAGGCGTCGTGCAAATCGGCCATATTTTTAGTTTATTGCGAGATGTAGCTGTTGACAGCACAGTGATATAAATAGTGCGCCATTATTACAGCGCAGGCGATTACTGAAGCGCTGTGCGCTGCTGCATTGATGCGAAACAGGCTATAGGCCTAGCGGCGATCAGGGCAGCCGGGCGCAGTTCGTAGCGCGGCGTGCCCGCGGATGGTGCTGTAGCCGAAAGCTGGCTACTTGCTCAGGCATGCTTTGTCGCTGCTCGACGATAGCAGGCAGTCTTTCTGATAATATAGATGTTTTGTCTTTTCTGGTGCGAACTTCAAAGCGTGACACCGGCCGTGTGCGGCGCTTGAGCCGAGCTGCGCATCGATGCTTGCAGTGGGGCGGCAGTTCGCAAGCGGCGACCAGCGCGGCGCACCGACGAAGTTTTCGCACATGTCTCTCCTGCTTTAGTTTTTGCATATCTTCGGTTCACGGAAACTTGACCAGTGCCGGAAACAATGTTGCTACGATTACGGCGGATACAATCGATACCACCGGTAAAGATATATCGACAGGGTAGCCGACAACTTGGAAAGTTCCCGCACCGTAAAAGCGAAGGGTGGTAAGCAGTCGCAGCGGCACGGGGCAACCTCGTCCGTTAGGGCAGTGGTGCAGCGGCAGCACAGACAAGAGTTCCAGCACGGCAGGCTTCGAAAAGCGGTACCTCGCGAGAGGCTCATCGTCGAACAGCTAAATCGGGTACTGGCGATCCCTCAGCACTCGCCGTGCCGGCTTCGCACGATGGGGCACCAGATCGATTTCTTCCATTAACTCTGTGAACTTGATAAATCAGAAAAGCGGTAATCGATCGTACTCTGTTTCCATGTTGAATTGACGAAAGGAGCTGCTAAAGGTAGGCCAGGAGCTACCTTTGCGAACGCGCCCTTTCTGAGGCCGAAAGGGCGGCTAAAGGTGCAGTTTTTCTGAAACCCGGAAAGGAGCAGTAAAGGTAAGGACCTCGAAAGGGAAGGTAAAGGTCGGTTTGTGAATACGGGGGTTGGAGGTTTTGGCAGTTTTCATGGTAACAGAAGTACTTGTGTTGACAGACTGCACTTTCAGGGGAGCTGATTCGGTTAAATATCCTAATTTTCTCTTTTTCTCTGTTCATAACAAAGGGGAGTCAATGTTGGGACACATTCTTTCATTCATTATATCACTATCACTATGCTCTCTAATAACGAGTGTTCGCAGGTGGATGTCTGCATGTTGCTTCTCTGGATCCACTTTGTAGCCTACCGCACGGATCTTGCCTCCTCCTAAAAGTAAACGTTGTGAGTTGTATGGAATGAAAGGAGTGCGTGAATTCCGACAAAGTGTTCTTTTATGGCTTGTTTCAGGACAGCATTTAAATAAGCTATTGGATTTCAGTACATATTGGATAATCATGCTGGTTTAAAAAAATTGCATTTCAGCTATTACAGTATGGGAAAAATGTTGAACCCTTTATAGGATTCGGGGATTCGCGTTCCTTTTGCTTCAAGTGCCGGCAAACGAATATGATACATCTGCATAACATACTTTACGTGCTCATTACTACCTAGCAATCAAACAAACCATTAAGAATGTTTTTCTCTTTTGGTAATGGTCCTCCAGGTGTTCTGTGTGTATTTGCAAGCATGGGTATTTACTTGTTTATTTATATATTGATACTCAAAGGCCCCATTACAGGGTATTACTTGAGCGGCGGACATGAGGTACGGCAATAATGGTTACAGGTGTTCAGTTTGATGTGGCCCGCACTGGTGGGAAAATAAATTTGGAAAAATTGTTGACCTTTTCAGCCTTTTCCATCAGTAAACTCCTCGAAGCAATCTTCAAATATATTACAAGTGTTCTTATAGGTAGATAAAACATAGGCACCACATTTGAGGTCTTTTTAAAGAAACGAAGTCATTGGTGCAAATGTGTTCACCATTCTTCTACAAAACGCGTGGTCAAAACGGCTTGAAAATGATGTCATTAGATTTCCAGAGCCATTCTGAATGCACTTTTACCATCTGTATGCATATCAGACCAAGCCGGTGTCGAGGGGACCGCTTCACTCTTTCCTACGGCCTTTACAATCACCGCAGAAGCAATGGGAGTTTTTCTCCAGAAGTTACTCCGTCTGCTGTTGCTAGAGGCGGGAAGACCCGACCGCTTGCTCCCTGCCTGCCGCTGCGGTCGTGGGTGGCATTCACCTGGTTCGCGCGGTCAGCCGCTGGTTCATGGTGAGCGCAGCACCGAAATTAAAAAAAAAAAACAAGGAACGCTGAACCTAATGTCTTCAGTGCCGCGCACATGCGCACTGATTCATCACAAAATGTGCTCGGTGAAAATATTTAAAAGCAGGAATCACTCTCTTATTCCTCATCCAGAAGGAAGTACTCCTATGATTTTCTTGCATATGCCTAATGGTCCATGATTAAATAATGCTTAATGCTAAGGGGAAGAGAAGGAAAACTCAGATCGCGAAAGTCTTGAGCTCACCTCATAAAAATGTACCATCGGGGACAAAAGTGTCCGCAACGTGCGAGTGGTGAATCCTGTACCGCCATTATTGGCTGCTGGCTTGAGACGATACTTGTAGAGCGTAAAGTAAGACTCACATACATTAATATTCGGCTGCAAAATAAATATTTCGGGGCAATGTATATGGTACTTAATTAAGCTGATATCTCTTTTCACGTGTCCTGAATTATTTTACCCCCCTATACTTCCCAACTTAAACGAGAGACCTGTATCGATACCTCGAAAGAATACTAATGAATAATGTGTTAGCAAGTATCATGAAAAACTGTAATGTTGCTGCTATTGCTGCCGCCAAACTGCTAGCTGTTTGAGGACATGAATTTTCTCAGTGAGCAGTTTTCGAGTTGAGCGCAAGTTTGCTTGTAGGCATTCTCGTCTGCCTAACGTGACCAGAAAGCAACAGTACAAGTTGTGTGGGCTGGCACAGATAATTACGCGTACTGAGCATTGCAATTTCAGAAATTATGTCCGATGAATGGCTTAAGCTATCTTAACGAACGCCCTGTTTTGTTGTCGAGGTATTCATTTAACTTCCGGCATATCCTGAAGGAGCTACCAATAAAATATTTCATTTAAAAATTTTATAAAAGAAGGGCTGAGAATATGGCCAGCTGTGTGTCCGGTTGAATGTTCAATGCCCTCGATTTTTTTTTAAATTCAGGAACCTATTAAAATTTCAGCATCACAAACCTTAATTTTCAGCTCCTTACATCTTGAGCTAAGCCAGCTAGCAAAAAACATTGCAGTGTGCTTTAATTTACCTACGCTAGTTTGAGAAAAATAAGCTTTTTGGGTGTATCTTCGTTTCCTGAATGATATGAGGAAAGTTCATGTTCTTGGGAGGTTTATCAAAAGCGATGAAGAGACAAATGCAGGAGAGTACGCTTGAGATAAATCTGTTCGCTAGTGAAGGCCGATTTTATTTAAAGGATAGTTTCATACTTTGAATTTCTGGCAGTTAGGTCATGCTGGTAGTTATTTTCAACAACTAATTTATGTATTGTCATCTGGTGGAGTGGACGGTCGTGAGACACCGGAAAACTCTAAAATGCCTTTCCAAGACGAGCAGATCTATGCCTCTTGGACATTATGTGCGTGCAACGTGCTGTCATCGCACCGTGCTCCTGTGGACAGTGATGGGTTTTTCAGTGCCCATTCCATGCACGAATTATATGATGCACTTTGCTGGGGTCAGCATAAATTCTTGCTAATGCCGTTGTCATGCAAAGCTAAAGCAGCTGTGCTTGAAATTTCAGGAGCTATATAATGCTGCAGAATTCTTTACTCTTTGAGAATTGCCATGTTAATGCTCCTCATGGCACATCATTCTGCGCACTGATGCAGACCTGCCAGAAGACGAACTACAAAGGCTGATAGTCTTGCTTTTTAGTGAAATGTAAGGGGTTGAATGGTTGACATATGTGCTCGAAGAATGCATGCTATTATGCACAGTCGAACTGAAGGCGAGCATGCACAAATATTATTTCGTTGTTTTAGATTTCTCACATGGCAAAACAAAGGAGGGGGGTTTATTCACAGTCTTTTCATACAGTGCAAAGGATGAAACATAAGGGCCTGATGGTTACCAATGACGCGGGCCAAACTGGGAGCGCGCCTTCGCCTCCTGCATGAATGGTGGATGCAGCGGTGGGGCAGTGGCGACCCCACCGTGATGTGGCAAGAGGCACAAGCAGACCCCTTTGCAATGGCCGTAAGAAATAGAGCACACACTCCCCTCGAGACCGGCCATGGCGAGACATGCATACAGCTTGCACCTTATAAAATGTTCAAGACAGTCTGCAGGCTACCTGGCGTAGCGAGTGCGGTCAGTGTGTTGAATGCTGTGATGAAAAGCAAAAAAAAAAGCTGCAGTTTTTGTATGGGCCATCCCAAGAGGAAAACCTCGTGTGCTGGGTATACTTCAGTTTTTGTATATATTATTCTGAGCAGTGCTTGAAGATGTGGACGGAATGATGACGCACACGCTGCGTTGAACTGGCAACTAAATTTTATTCATGAAGCATTTCTATATGTTCAATGCTGATAAAACAGTCAACAATCAGTCGTGTCACATTCCATCGTTACCCTCATCTTCCCTATTCCAAAAATGCCTCTTCTGTTTGTAGTGATAGTGAGGTGCTACTTATGCATGTGTCTTTATAATCAAGCATTTTTTGACGCTCTATAATTTCCTGCGCTTTTCCGTTTCGGTTTCAGTCAACTATTACTGTATTGAATATAATCTTTGATTATAATGACACATGCGTGAGCAGTGCATTCCTGTCGCTTCTAGTGAAAGAAAGGGTATTTCTGGAAGGGGAAAGATGAGAATAATGATGGAGCATGTGACGGGAGTGATTGACTCTTTTATCTGCACTGTGTATATTGTAATGCTTAATGAATAAAATTCTACTGTTCATTCAGTGCAATGTGTGTGGTGCATCTCATCCTTCTGTCCATCTCTTCGAGCGCTGGTTTGTAAAATCCTGAACCAACCACCCCAAAGATCATTTTGCATGTGCTATAGTGCCTGACACACACCTTTAAAAATGGCACCCCAAAAACCATTTTGTATGTGCTATAGTGTCTATTAGTTTTTTTTATTTGCTTTTAATGCTTCTCATCCTTAAGATGATGTTCTTATCTCATTTTTTTGCTGCAGAGAGCAAGAATATCACTGCCTGCTTGTTGCACAGCTGTGCCGTATCATGGGGTCTGACTCCTTTACCGGCGCATCCAGGTGCGGCCACACTAATACCATAACTTTGTTTCATTTCAGCCAGTAAAACTTTCTCTTGTCATCCAAAGAGCACCTAAAGTTTTTAATGACACTTTGGTTTGTTGGTGCAGTTGGAGGAGAAAAGACCTGGGGTTCATGATCATTTATGCATTCTTGTGTTAGTAGAGCAGCTGCCTTTCCTTATCCCTTCACTGTGATGTATTCACAGAAAAGTATGCTGAAGACTTCATACATCATTCTGTAGGGAAGGTGCAGTCTATAACACAACTGATCAGTAAGCTCACATAAGTATCGTGATGTGCCTACCAGATTGGATGAAAGATATCTAGGTACACAACACAAAAATAGCAATTTCAGCAGACACCGGTTGATGAGACGTCTGAGCATGTTTTTTGTGCAGCTGACATGTGGCAAGACTGAATAACTTTGTGATGGTGAATTTTAGTTTATAAACTTGTGATGGGGTCATTCCAAACTATCTGGCCCAGATTTTGTTCGAGCGTCATCGATTTCATTTAAAAAATGCATATAGTTATTTCTATTACTATAAGAATCATTATCCCAGCTTGTTTTTGCCCCAAAAATTGTGCTTGGCCCCATCTTAAAGGGGCACTAAAGGGAAATACTAGGTCCGGCTAGAATGGTAAGGTAGGATCACCTGAAAGCACTTATGCCATTTTAACCAGAAAAAAACACTTATAGATATATGTATAAGAAAAGCGAGGAACACGTGGTAATGAAGAAGGACGTTCTGGCGGGCTAGTTGGTTCATGATGAACAGAAAGGGTATAAACCCCCTGGGCTCTTTTTTTATCTCTCAAGACCAACGATCAAGCACTCTTCTTTGTGAACCTGATCGCTCTGTCTACGTGCCAGTCGCGAGTGCTGGCCTACTACCTCAGGAGGAAGATGGTCCCACCTCAACTTCTGGGGCTCTTTGTCGTCCCGGGTCCTTCCTGGGGGCACGCTCGCAGGATGTGCAAGATAATAAAATCAGAAGCTTGGAGGCGAGTTAGGCTCTACTCAGACTGGCTGAAGTTCATCGTCTTCCAAGAATCTAACGATTGGGTAGCCGCAAGACGGTTTCAAGAATGCAAGCGACTTTCAGCGCAGACGACCGAGTTTCTCTGGCAGAGAATGCGTCTCACGCTTCCGGCAAAACTCCGGACAACACTTACAGAGGGTTCCGTCCCGATACTGGGCAATATCGACCTTCCTAGTAACATCAAGGAGACGCTGCAAAAGGGACCGAAGTTTTGCTTTGAACCTTCAGCAAGACGTTCTGAACTACTAGCCATGGTACGCCGTGTGGGGGCGTTTGCCTCTCTACAGGACAAGAAACGGGCTGTCAACGACTCTGTGGGCTGCTTACTGCGAAACGTAAGTCGTTTCACTTCACGGAAGGCCCCAGTGAAGAGACTTGTGAACTTTCTGAGCGCCAACGACCTTTCAATAATGGAAGCGGACAAGGAGGGCGGCTTCGTTGTCCTGCCACAGGGAATGTTTTCTGAAAAAGCCCGGGAAGCTGTCTTGAAGAACTTTCATCCGATTGAATTCCAAAGGAAAATACAGCGAAAGCAAGCTAGCAGGCTCCTTAAGAAAATGAACCTTAGTTCTGTCGCGCTTTCGGTCTCAAAAGCCGAGAGGGACTCTTTGGAGATGTTTTTCACCTTCAAAACACACAAGATGGATTGCCCACTTCGCGCTATTATTTTGGAGTGAGGCAGCTGGCAACACATTGTGGGATCCTTTCTAAAACCACACCTGGACAAACTTGCAGGCGGTGATCCTTAGCTCAACCGCAGCTCGAAGGACCTGGTAAAAGTCCTGGAAGACGGAATCCCGTTATCTTCTACGGCCTTTTCCATCGACGTAGAAGATTTGTTTTACTCCGTGCCTCATGATGGTTTATTCAAAGCAATCAGAGACAGTATTGACGAACATGGTGAAGTTGACTTCCAGAATGCTGCTGGCATTAGCACAGAGTATTTCCTAGAACTTTTCCAGTTTTATCTTAACTGTATCGCTAGCTTTCATGACGGGCAATTTTATGTTCAAAGGTCTGGCATTTGTATCGGTTCTTCTGTAGCTCCTGTTTTGTGCGACATATTTTTGGCTTCCTTTGACAGGCGCCTGAAACTAGAGCTTTCAAAGCATCCGGTGTTCCATGTGTTTCGTTATGTTGTCGACTATCTTGTGATATTAGATTACAGTACTAATCATGACCTTGACAGCACGGTTGCTAGCATTCTCGCCACCTTCTCCTCTGAGGGGCAAGGACTCCGTTTTACTCATGAAGTAACAAGGGACAACCGCATTCAGTATCTAGATTTAAAATTGCATTTTTCTGATGTTCATGTCTGCTGGGCTTACAGTCCCAGGTCCAACAAAAGCCTCCTACCTTATAAATGTGCTCATTCTAAGTTAGTGAAACGTAGCATTATCATGTCGTGTTGTTTGTCTGCCCTTCATAAGTCATGTGTTCACTCTCTTTCATCTAGTTTCCATAATCAAGTCAAGCGACTTGAATCCGCGGGCTACCCTCAGGAAGTAATTTGCAGCTCATGTGAGTGCCTTCTTCAGAGGATGAAAAAAGCAATAAGGAAAGATCCAAGTGCAGACAGGACCCCTCCCTTCGTCATGCCATATTTTCACTGCCTTTCCCACAGCATCAAGAAGGTGGCAGGCAAATATGGAATAAAAGTAGTGTTTTCAGTGCCTTGTAAGTTGAAAAAAGTTTTTCCCATGCTCTCGGAAGAGAAAAAAGAGAAGATCGGAACGCAGGTCTTGCAACAAGAATAATCAGACCAAGTTCACCAGGTGTGCCTCCGAGGTTATCTACCAGATACCTCTATCTTGCGGGCGGGTTTACATCGGCCAAACTGGCCGGTGCTTCAATGAGCGAGCCCTGGAACATAGACGATCGATTCACACCGGCCCAGGCAGCAATCTGCCATTACACTGCAAAAACTGTGGCAGCCGCAACTGCGTTCCCTTCCTGGACAAAACTGCTTTCCTCTCCTATGTACGCATCAAAACTGAAAGGGAGGTTATCGAAGCTTTCCTGATAGCCAAAAGGGGTGACGACTGCGTTAGCTCGCCCTCGCTGTCGCTATCGACACCAGAGCTAGAGTTTTTAGAAGGGCACATTCGTGTTCTCATCGGATCTGATTAACCTGTAAATTTCTGCTGATGTTTCTATCGTTGAACCCTATGGTGATAGTGTTTTTCTGATTTTTTCTTATGTTCTCTGGCCTTATAAACAATCTGTTTTTCACAAATAAAATCAGTTGGAAGTCTGCGCTTTGTCTGTCGATTTGTGTGCCTCTCGTCACGTGGCAATGCCCATTGTAGATTTGAGCCATGATAGCAGGTGACGTACTCGTGAGCTTTCTGGAGGAAAGCTATTTCGCCATATGGGGCCATCATCGTCGAAATGCGAAGAAGGCAGCATGGCGAGCATAGCCAACAGTTCGAAGGGCCTCGTAGTTAAAACAGCGCAAAAGAGGTAACTGAAAGACAGGTTAGCTGCAAACATCAGCGCTGAAGCTTTCGCTGGGCATTCTGTGCACACTGGCTGTGTGTAGCCATTGTACACAGCAAGATCAGAACGGCAAAGCTCAGAACTGCAATCATGGCGTGTATGCTTGCTATGCGGCTGGTGAAACAGTTTCTTTCTCAATTCAACCATCGAATCAGCGACTTTGGGCTGGCTGCGGGCATTATGAAAATGCGAAGTGTTTTTTAGTAAGCGGTCACGCAGACGTGCACTCATGCACATCATAAACATGTGAAGCACTATGCAGGTGAATGAGCTTTTATGTTTTCTGCACAGTAGAAAAAATGCGAATATGCTAAAAATATCTGAAGTACCACATGTATGCACTATCACTTTTCACTTGGCTGAATACAGAACGCATGACTATTAATTTTTTGACTATCCATTTGGAGCACCTTGCAGCACTGCTTCTAAATAGTTTGCAACCGGCTCTAGTGAGCACTCTAGTAAAGAGCAGGCACAGAGCAACGTTGGAGTTTGGCTTCGGTGCTCAGCTTTTAACACTGCTTTCTCGCTTAATTCAAAAATTACTTCAATCACTCTCCAGAATAAATTGCATTCAATGGTATTGTGTAGCTTACTACCTTTCATATTTTTACTAGTATCAACTCAAAATGAATTCACAGCTCAATATGGCACAAAAAGCAACTTTACTCAAATTCAAAATTTTTTTCCTGACTCTGCTTACGGTTTCTAATCGCTGAAACATTTTTTGGGTTCTTTTTCTGAAAGACAACTTAGAAAGTAGTTGTAATGACTACTCTGAGAACATAAAATTAGATCAAAAATGAAAAAAATGCAGTTTTTTACCTTTTTCGAGTTTATTAGTTCTTTATTGTTACACGAGTTTCGAAACTTGAAACGGCGGCAGTGGCATGAAAATTTGTTTCGTAAAAAACAAGCTAGCATAAGATTTCCCTTAATAATGTAATAAACTGTGATGGTTTTAAGGAATTCCAACACTGTTGAACACTTAAGCCTGTCAATTGGCAAGCAATGACATAAATCAGCATCGCCACCGTAAGTAATCACAACCTGCACTAAAATGCAAGGGGAGTGACAGAATTAAAAACATTTAAATTTACCTTTAATAAGTAGGTGGGTGGAGGGGGAGGGCGCTGAAGAAAACACTAGCTCGACATATTTTGCCACCACTTTTTTGGCGGGCTAATAGAAATTTTGCGTACTATTTTTGGTTGTGCCACATACTTGATCTAGTGTTCAGTCTCTGTAACATTGTTAGGAACTTTCTACCACTCCTTCAGCTCTGTTTTGCCACTGCCTGCAAAGGCGGTAAGTGAAGTCTACTTTTTGAAGTCTCTCGACTTGTATGTTACTCGGCTCTGTCTGAAGTTGTTAGGTGCTGACGACAGCAGAATTACAGTAGGAAGGTTCTTTACCCCGTGCAACAGGTTTAGGCTGCAGAAAATAAATATGCACAACTTCTGTCGCTATTCTAGGCGTATCAGTGCAACACGCGGCATTCAAGTCACTAGCTTGAATCTAAACACTCGAGACTCTCGTTTTGTGGAATTTCCAAAGTGGTGCATAGTGAATGTGAAAAAATGGTGAGATTTTAAAGCCTGTGGTTGAGCAAGATTTAGGTGTTTATTTTGGTCGAGTGTAACAACTTTCGTGAAATTTTTCTATAGTTGGGTATAATTCAAAACAAAGCAGCAAGGGCCCCTCAAATGATTGCACCCAGCCAATGGCGAGGACTTATTCTCAAGATGTGCTTAATCCCTTTAGTCGTGCTAGGGTGGCGTCGTAGGGGGAGACAGAGGAAAGCAAATTAACCACGGTGTAAGGAAAATCCTTCGACTTCATTGTCTAGAGGGCCTGCTTGCAATGGTATCTGCTGCTTCTCTGTTGATATGTATCCGACTATAACAACATTCACAATGAGATATGTAAATGATCTTTTACTGGCTGTATGGTTTGTTAAATAAATTATGTCAACCTCGCTTGATTGTTCCTGAAGTCTCAGTATTTTGTCACGTTCACTGTGCTTTGGAAGCACCGTAAGGAAAGTGTCTGAAATGTTTAGATACAACGCAGCTCTTTAAAGGTGCAGTAAAGAGGATTCTGAGCTCATCTTTTTACCGTAAAAACTCTGTCTACATGCTCCAAGCTTTCTTGGAAACTTCGAATTATTGTCCTGTGCAGCTTATTTCTCTGTTAAATTAGATTAGATGTCCTAGCTCTCGCCATTTTTTAAACTAACCTCTAAGAGTAGGAGGAGTCAACTAGCGCAGGGAGCGCCATCAGCCAGTCACGTGGCGGCTCTTGCTTTTGCTTTGCTTTCAGGTTTCTACAAATAGTTTTAGTTGCAGACAGCATAGCTGCCAGTAAGGCCCACAGAAATAAATATCTGCGTGGACTATTTGTTTTCACATATCATTCCACGTATTACTAAATATCACACCGCCGATGGCAAGTGGCAAGCCGCCATGTGACTGACTGTAAGGCACTCCTCACATTAGTTGACTCCTACTCTTGGTCAATTAATGAAACAAAAAAGGTGGAAACGGGACGTTTCATCCGATATAATAGGCATGTAGGCTCCACAGGACAATTCAAAGTTTCTATGAAAGCTTGCAGCGTGCAGATCGAGTTCCCTTCCTAAAAAGGTGAGCTCAGAATCCTCTTTAGTGCTCCTTTAAACAGGACCGTATGTTGAGCTCATATTTCTAGAATATTGAAAGAGGTCGTGGCGATTTATTTTTCGCAGTCTTATCTGGTTAAACAGCCGTGTTGTATGCTCGTAACCTCTAAAGGCAGATCTGAGTAAAATACAAGTCGAGACAGAAAACTGGATTCTTCCCTTTGCCCCTTTTGCGAGCAGTGGTAGAAAGAGTGTAAAAGCAGCTTTACAATGTGGCCAACAGTGCGAGAAAAACTGAACAGAGAACTGGATCAAAGTGCATGCTACAACTAAAATTACGCACATTTTCGCCTAACTTGAATTATCGCCATCAGCCCGACTATGCCCACTTAAGGGTGAAGGCCACTCCCATGTATCTCCTTTGCAAGCTGTGGCCACCGTATTCCAGAAAACTTATTCTCATCTACACACCTAACTTTCTGGCACCCCCCGCTATGCTTGCCTTCCCTTGGAATCCACTCCGTTAACATTAAGGCACAGGAGTTATCTTGGTTTCACAATACAAATGCCCTGCCCAAGCCTATTTCTTCCTCTTGATTTCGGTAGCATGTCAATAACCCGCGTTTGTTCCCTCACCGTTCTGCCTGCTTCAGGTCTCTTATATGTTACACCTATCGTTTTTCATTCCATAGCCCACTGCATTGTCCTAAACTAAAGCTGAACACTTTTCGTTACCCTCCATATTTCTGCCCCTTAAAAGAGTATTGGAAAGATTCTAGAGTACATTGCGGCCAAATATGATGTTAGGTTGATGTTTTCTGCTACCGACAGCAGCTCAGGACTGTACTTATTTTAGAAATCATTGCGCCAAAATACAGGCTGTGGAAAAAACACACGCGAACCAAAAGGCCACAACTGGACATGTGTTCACGGACATTTTGACAGGTTTGATACAAGGCCAAGTGAAGACATCAACTCAGGATAAGCCAGTAGGACACAAGGTTGCTTTCATACTACCTAAATAAGCTATCTCATGGCCTTAGCAATGTGAGAGTGAGGTCAAAATATGTGTGGTTTCTCGCACCAAGGAAGATTGCATACCGTTTAATTTGGTGTTACGCACAGGACAGGTTAAGTGTCATTGTCGCTGTCTTAGGTGCTAATGTTGTGTGGTCAGTATTATATCAGCCAGACGCCATGGTGTCAGCGGGCAGTAGGAAGAGAATTTTTTATCTAGTTACGCTGGCAGGCTCACATCTGTCAGCGCACTGTGCCTTGTGTGGATGGCGTAGTTGAAAGGATGAAAGAAAAGTAACAATTTGTTGCATGGGACTAAGATTTTATTCTTTCATATTCCTTCACTGGAATCAATTATTGTGGGAAGTGTCAGAAGCCTTTCATATCTGGAGAAATGGAGGTGATTGCATCAGCGGTCTCTCCATTCACTAATATAAGGAATCTGCATTTTTGGCTCTGCAGTGACGGCGAACATGTGTTCAGTTGCGGCCTTTTTGTGCATCTTCCTGCACTGCATATCTTTAGGTTGTAAATAAGTTTCTGTTGTGTATTGAACAGCAAGTCAGGACTGAGTTTATGTTCTCTCGGTGTTGGTGTTTTATGCGCTGTTTATACTTGAGTATGAATTCTTACCAACTAGTCCATTTCTGCGTCTTAACTGGTGTATACCTTTGCTCAAGCTAAGGAGCTAATGGTTAAATGCTTTTTATAGTGCATAAGTAGAATACTTACATCGTGATGAAAGCAGAAATAAATAATTTCCTGATCAGATTTTTTATATTCTGTGTACACTACCAGAGTTACACCTAGTCAGACTTAGTATGCGCTGGAGTCAAAAGATTGTTTTCTGGGGTCTGAAAGACTTTAAAGGTAACCACGTATTTTCAGTTTGCTTTCCTGTTTATTGTTTGAATATTTACCTCTTTCTAGGTAAATTTTTTTGCGGAAAGTGTTTCATTTGAAAACTGTCTTGAAAGCATATTTTTGTATTCCAGTGAAGTAAAAATGGTTGGATGAAAAAGGCATTCATATTTTACTGCTAGGTACAAATTGGAGCTATGAGTTGTGGCCTGCTTGCCTTTGGCTATGCTTATTTTGTTTATTAATCTTTCCTCTGTTTGATATTATATTAAAAAGTATGCCAGCTCCTCCTGTAGAGGGCATTTAGGGGTAACATAAACAAATCAATAAATAAATGTTGGTAGGGCGACGGAGCTGGTTCGAAGAGAAGGCAAGTGTAGCAGGGGGCGGCCGAAAGTTAGGTGGGCGGATGAGATTAAGAAGTTTACTGGCATACGGTGGGTGCCGCTGGCAAAGGACAGGGTTAATTGGAGAGACATGGGCGAGGCTTTTGTCCAGCAGTGGGCCTGGTCAGGCTGATGATGATGATGATGGTTATGATGGTCTGTATTTATAAATTCCTGCATTCTAACTTGAAAGAACCTACTTTCACTGAACAAAGGTTTTGAAGCCAGTGTATAATAAAACGCAGGTACCACCAGTGGTCTTTTCACAAGCAAACTGTGGTGCTCTCATGGCAGTTATTTTGAGCGTATGCTTGGAGGTACGCTGCACCGCCATTTCCTTCAAAAGTCATCACTGAGTCCTTTTTGGTCTTGACGTCACAAATTTACACGGGAAACTGAGTAGTGGGAAAAAATGTCCCATTGTTAAATTCGGTTGTCTGCGCAATACATGCGATTAACATAGAAAGCGCCACAAAGTCCGTGACTCAGTTTTTACACGGAACAAAAATGAGATGTACGTCCTTAATTGGTACATGCCCATCATAACTGCGGGGGCTGTATGAGGGAATGACTTGTGGTAGTTTACCAAATTGCAGCCAGAAGGATTCATAACGGGGCAAGAATACATTTGTACTGCTGCCATTCCTGTGGGTAATCATCCTCGTTCCTTTTTACAGGCTTGGACAAGACATAGATGACCTTCCCACACCATGCTGTAACAGGATCGTTGCTGTGCATGAGTGCACAAGTGTTGTTGGGCAGCTCTATGTAAGCCAGCGGCCATGCCGTACATGCTCTGCAGACAAATAAACCTGTGATGGTAGCAGGTCGTATTTCTCTGTTTGCAAAAGAGGCCAAGCAGACAGCCATATTTTCTCCTTTTACATCATTATAATATAAGCTCTGCAGGTTGCAGTGCATCAGTTTATTGTTTTATCATGCAGTGAATGTGCTCCTTAATCTTAGTTTAAAGCATCATATAGAGTTTAGACAGTGTCTCTCATTATAATTATATCCGGTATCTGTATTATTTTATTCAGTCCCATTCCACATGCTGTTTTATCAAATTCTCGACGTCTAGCATGCCAAGCCACAGTATAAGCAGTAGTACCATGCGTATGCCAGTCATGCTGCTACCCAGCTTGCTCGCTATGACCATCGCTCAGTATTGTGTTTATGCCTGGCATAATAGCTGGACCTGAGCAATGCACAACATTCTACATTTTACTATGCCAGGCATTCAGAAATGACCGCCATAATACCTGGCACCTACCAGTACCTGGCACTATGCTGGCTGCTCAACAGTGTTCGCCGTGTTACCCGGCACACACCAGCACCCACCAATATTTTGGGCAGTCAACAGTGCCCATCATATTACCCGGCCCCCGCTATACCCAGCATTATGCTGGGCCCCCAACATAATACCCAAACCCAGCAATATGGTGGGCACCCACTACCAACTAATATGGTGGGCATCCACCATTGCCCATCACCATAATCCACCTTCATGATTGGTGGCGGGTTCCAGCATGTCCATTAGAATGTATTTTTCCGATAGAGCCACCTTTCGAACCCAACCTCGTTCTTGCCTCGAATCCTCACTCTGGATGACACCATCCTTTTTTTATCAGGAAAGGTACACCTCCGGCACCGCACGCGTGCTCTAATCCCTCCGTGTGCGGTAACCCTCCCGCGTGGTCTTACTCGTGCAGAGGAGGTTGCGCTTCAGAGGATACGGGTCGGGGTTGCCCTAACTCCAGCTGTGACACGCAAGTGGCCGCAATTCCAAGATTTATACCCCCGCCCCGGGTGTCCAGTCTGCAAGATCAGAGATAGTGAGGCGGATATTCACCACCTGATGTAGGTTTGCCCGGCGCTGAAGCCGACGAGAATTCGGCACCCAGCGGCAGTGGGTCTCTCACCGAACAATCCTGATTTATATATCGCTTGGACACAGGGGCCATATCATCGTTCCCTACTTGATTTTATTAGATCAGCAAACCTTTTTTTCATTTATTTAGGCATTCTCATCAACCCTCTCATTTCATACCCTTTAAGGCTTGTGGCAATAAACATCGCACGAGAAAAACACAGTGGGAACAGGCATTAGTGTGGCAAGAAATAATACCAACTTTGTCAAAGAGGTCAACGCGGGCAGAAAGATAGGGTGGAATAGATTAGTTCATTGCACAGGTTAATTCATTCGTTGATTCATTTATTGATACTGGCAGCCTTTCTCCGGCTATTACAGGAGTGGAAAATCTAATAAATACATATTCAAAACAAGGTACATTTCACAACTACGACATCGACACAAAACACATTAAGGAAAAATGAAACAGTAAAGAAAACGCATGTGTTGAGGCAGAACTATTACATTGGTGTACTACGGTCCAGGTAAGATTTCAGGCATTCTAGAAAGGCATCGAGGGAGCTAATATTTACAACAGAATCTGGCAGCATGTTCCATTCTTTAATAACACGAGGAAAAAAACTGTACTTAAAACAATCATTATAAGAATGCGGCACAGGAATTTACAAGGAATGGCGATGTCGTGATGTCTCATTAGGGTGTATTGTAAAATATGGTGATGTGTTGATATTCAAGTGGCCATGAATAGACCATATGCAAAACTGCTTGGTCATCTGCCAACAATGGGCACCAAAAGTCTGGTCGCAATCCCTGTTGCGGCGAGTTTTCAGCCAGTTTAGCTGCCAGCCCATGTGCCAGCGTGTTCGTCGTATTGAGGTGTATTTGTATTTGAGCGAATGTTTTATACGATGGCAAAACCTCTCGTCACGTATCAGCCGCTATGCTTTCCGTGTCTGAGCAGCTCAGGTTGGACGACGAACTTGACCGTCGTTCCGCATATTTCGGAGCGCACATTGGAATGGTTGTGCGACCAAAAAGGCCCCTCTGCCAGTCAACGCAAGAAGGCATACAGCTTTGCCATCGAGGCCTACTGTTCGCCGTCATCGCTTTGCACGAACACATGTGACTCGGAGTAAGCAAACGTTTTGCTGTAGACATACTCTGCGAACGGTGTCCGACGCCAGCGTTGCCCTGGCGCTCTGTACTCTTCCATTACGCGCATACGCAAAGTCGTAACTCGCTCACTTGATATGGAAGTTTCGTCGCAACCGAATAGTGGCAGCTTCTGTTTCTTCGTTTCAAAGAGCGTTTGTGGGCGGAAGCAACAAGCGCGAGTAATGTTATATTAAGATGCGACTGGTTTCTATATGTTGAAGGGACGGACGCCGAATCGTCGCAGAAACATTTTGCGAAACAGACGTAGCGATGCAATCGAACGGCCGCGTGCCCAGAGCGGTGCATATTGCTTTGCAAATCGGTTCTTGCAGTTTTCTCTCAACCACCGCAGTGGCTTAGTCGGCTAAGGCGCTCTGCTGCTAAGTGCGAGATTGGGGGATCGAGTCTCATTCGCGGTGGTTTCGTTTCGATAGAGGCGAAATGCAAAAACGCCCATTTACTGTACATGTACTTGCGTTCTAGGGCACGTTAAACAACCACAAGTAGTCTAAATTAATCCGGAGCACTTCACTTCGGCGTGCCTTATAATGATATGGTGGTTTCGGTACGCAAAACCCCAGGATTTGATTTTTAGTTTCATCTCGTGGTTTTTCGAGTGGTAATGTTATTTATACAGAAACAAGTATTTGTTACGAGACCAGCGTTTATTGATTGCTAGAGCCAATTTTTAAATGCAGTTTTAATCATGAAACACACACTGGTCGTAAGATATTTATGCAAGAGTTGTATCTTATGCGCATTGAGATGGCTCGGTTCTTGGGCACTCTCCCATCAATGCACATACCAGCGTTACAGGATAAGTTTTGAACTTCATGAGTACCACAGCACTGTTTTGGATTTTCTTTTCAGACTTGGTATCGTCCACGTGCATTGCACATGTTTCCGCAGTCAGAAGAAAAATGGCCGTCCCTACAATGTACAGTTGTCTTTTCAAAATACCCCTGCCTGCGAATGCCCAGCAGGAAAGAGTGGAGCCTGCAGTCACGTCCTTGCAACAGTACGCCTGCTAGCCCTATTGAAGGAGCAGGGATTTGCAGAGCCACCACCAGAGCTTGCCTGCACGGAGCTGCCTCAGCAGTGGAGACGCCCAAGACAGAAAGGCATCAAGCCTGCAATTGTTCTCGACGTGGACTGGCGAGCCCCACGAGAAGGCGGTGCGCAGTTGCCAGTGACTGCTCGCCTTTCAGGTGCAAGCCTGGACTACCAGGATGAAGCTAGCCAAGTAGCCGCAATCCAGTCACTTCGTGCTGAGCTGGAGGCACTGGGTGACCTTACTTTTGCCGCTGTTTTGCGGGACGTGCAAATTCCTCTGGTAAAGACAAAGGCGGGCCTTGCTCCAGTAGGCTCTCCACTGACATACCAGCAGTCGGAGTCCACATGATTTTAAGACCTGGATATCATCCACCATAGCACCTGGTGCAGGCACCAATTGGGCTGTCCCACGACTGGAGCTATTTGCTGGTGCAGTGCCGCACACATTTCCTGCTGTCTACACAGCTGATGCACAACAAATTCTGATGGTTAGCACATTAGTTGTTGCTTTCGTTCGCTGCATTTATCGGGCGCTTTTGCAGGTTTGCCATGTGTTTGTGGTAGCAAAAGTGTTTTGTCCAGCATACAGCGACTTCTTTTACATATGACAGTAAGCATGCTTGTTGAAATCCTTCTGCTTTCCTAACTGTGCCAATAGTGCATACTGTCTACATTCAGGTCACATTGAATAAGAGCACATATTGAGCACCATGTTTGGTAAATATTTGACATCCATTGACAAGGCCTTGCTGGCATTTACACACCATCTACATGCCAGGTCATGGGAAGTGTTGCTGCTGATCTTGCTAAAAGGTTTGAAGTGTAATCTCTCAAAGTTCACTGGCTGTGATAGCACCGTCCAGGCTGCAAGGCCATTTAGTCCGGCGATGGCCGTCTGCTATGATAGTGTTCAAAGCATGCATGTCTGACTATACTATATATTTAGACCTGCTGCTCTTGATCGCTGGGCATAAAGTGCTTTTTATCTCATGAACTGGCTTACGGAACGATTACTGTTCTCGCCTCCTATGTGCACAGCTAAAACTGCTCACTTTATTGAGTGATTCACAGCAAGCAGCGTGGTGACCGGAATTTTAATATGCTTATTTACCAACCACAGGGATAGCCATGTTTAGCCATGCAATCAGCCCTTTGCTAAAGGCACTGTAGCTTAATAATTCACAAAAATAGCAGTTAGTGGTGAAAGTGAACTTAAATTTCATAATGAAGCAGCACTTTTCTTCTCTCTGGTTGCGGTCTTACCTTCCATTTACAGCCAAGGTGACCATCAGTACATGGCTCATGTTTCCTCTCAAAATGAAGTGTTTGAGAGTACTAAGCCGTGAAGCATGCCGCATGTTTGCACCGCCAACAGTTCGAACTTTCTATTGCATGCCTCACATTTGCACAGCCAACAGTTCGAACTTTGTGTTGCCATTGTCGCAGCCAAATTCTGCACAGTGATTATGATGCCTGCGACAGCGGGTGATTTATTTCTCCTGCGCCACCCCTTGTAGATGGCCTAGTGTAAGGCGGTGTCTTGTTAACACTTCATAGAATAGGCCAAAAATCTGAAATAACTCTGAAGCATGATATAACAACACAAACAGCATTGCGGCGGCTGACAAAAGGCACGAAAGATGACTGGCTTGCAGTGAATTGGGAAAATTTCAGTTTGGCCGTTGAATCGATCAACAGTTTGCATGCTCACATTAGCGTCATATGATGCACTTTTAGTAGCAAAAGTCGAAAAAGACTGGATGTGCACCAAACAGGATTATTGAAAACTGATGAAATGCAATAAAGTGAAGATTTGCAGGAAATACATAATATCGTTTTTCTTTCCTAGCACCTTCAGCTTGATCCTGAAGAAGCCCAGGAGCTAGAAGCAAATACCAGGCAGAAGGCCCTGAGCGAAAAGTGGCACTCGGCACGACGACACCGCCTCACAGCATCTACCTTTGACAAGATCATGAGGCGGAAAGAATGGACAGAGAAAGGTTTAAGGAATCTCTTGGACCCAAAGGATCTGTCCCGGGTACGGGCTGTACAGTATGGGAAAAATGAGGCTCTTGCAGCAGAGCGGTATGCCGCTACAATCAGAGCTGAAGGACACAACGTGACCTTGCAATATTGTGGCCTTGCTGTACACCCTGGCTTTCCAAGGCTAGGTGAAAGCCCGGATAGGTTGGTTTTAACCCGGAAGAGGGCACCTATGGTGATGTGGAGATAAAATGCCCCTACTCTTTGAAGGACAGTGAAGCTAACACTGTAACCAGCAAAAACTTCTCTCTTGCATTTGTTGATGGTACACCTCAGCTCAAGAGAGATGAGTATTTTTACCAAGTTTTAGGACAGATGGCTGTCACAGAATGCAAATGGGCAGATTTTGTAGCCTTTTCTGAAAGTGGATGGCTGTGGAGCGCATTTAGTTTGATCAAGGGAGGTGGGACAATGTTAAGGCACAGTTGGATGAGTTTTTTTTCAGTACTGCTGCGCCTTACTTTGCTGCTCACAACACTGCTGTGGTATAATCCTGAGATTGCAATCATCTGTGGCTTGAACACTCGTTTTTCTTCATTGTAGTGATCTGAACTTAATG